>NC_142934.1:51728708-51736208 GCF_046866305.1 Octopus bimaculoides | reverse complement strand
GGCTAAACATAGAGGGGACAAACAAAGACAGACAAAGGGATTAAGTCGATTACATCGACCCCAGTGCATAACTGGTACGTAATTTATCGACCCCGAAAGGATTCCTCGGCGGAATTTGAACTGAGAAACGTTAGCATTTCGCCCGGCGTGCTAACCTTTTCTGCCGGCTTGCCGCCTACGCTTCAATACATTACAGTATTTATTTTCAATTTGCTGTCTCAAACATTGCTTTATCTCCGAGCCTGCAAGTTTTCTTTTTCTCTCTTTTTTCTGGGATTTTTCTTAATATTTATCTCCTTAGTCAAACCATTTAAATAAAATGAGGTAATTTCCGTTGTTAATCTTTCTTTCGTATTTTGAATGTGTTTTATGCATTAAATTTTTCCCCAAAGATATTCATCGCTCATATAAGCCGATGTGAAATCTCTATTTATATAACCTAATATAACCTGGGAACTATAATATATATATATATATATATATATATATATATATATATATATATATATATATATATATATATATATATACCAGTAAGTATGCATGCCTGATTGCATGCATATGTATGTACGTGTGTATGCATGCATACATACATATTCATATTGTGCGTTTGTATGTGCATGCGTGTGTGTTATGCATATAGACATGTATATATTATTTGTGTGTGTGTGTGTGTGTGCGTATGCCTCTGTGTATGCGTGTATATTATATATATATATATATAATATATACGTATATATACTATGTATAGACATAATATATATACGCACATACAGACAGAGAAATATACACACACACACACATACACACACACATATATATAATGACATTTACCTTCACATTCTTCCACTAACTTAAAGACACCCTGACAATGACAACATAAAGCTAGAAAGAACCAAAGTACGTAAGGCGTATGTATGTATGTTTGCATGTATGAATACATACATACATACATACATACATACATACGTGTGTGTGTGTGTGTAAATATTTGTATGCGCATGTGTATGTATAAATGTTTATATGTAAGTAGTCATGAAAACAATAGTGCCTGAGAAGTTGTTTTACAGTCCTCAGAACTCTAGAAACCCCGTTCAATGTATGACCTGTTTATGACTTAAAACTGCATCCAGTATTGGAAGCCCTGGTACGAGAACTCCATGGTTTTGTGAGCTTGAAGCCATCTCTAAAATACTATCGTTCCCAGGCTTAGTTTGACCCCCGTGTAGAGCATCTTCACTCCCAGTGGATTATATGCTGGATTATATGGACCTCCATTTGTCGTGAAAACTTCTTTCTAGAAGATGAAGTTGTGTAGGAAATGTTGAAATACTGTTGGTTTCTAGTAGTCTCAATTTGTATTGTATCATTGGTTTTATAGTTGGTTGCGTTGAAAAGTGTGTTCAGTGCTGTGCAACAATTTATTCACTGAAAGCAAATTCAGTTGCAGGAACTGCTTGGACTTTTGGAACGTTTGCACGGACTTACTGAGATTAGGAAATGATCTTACCCAGTCACGAGTTGATCTACCATATATGTACACATGTGCATATATGTATGTATGTATGTATGCATTCATGCATGTATGTATGTATGCATGTATGCATGTATGTACGTATGTACGTATGTATGTACTTATGTATGTTCGTATGTATGTACGTACCTATGTATGTAGGTACGTATGTATGCATGCATGTATGTATGTATGTATGTATGTATGTATGTATGTATCAGCCTCTAATTATTTTCGCATCCCTATCCATCTAATCACCATAATTTGTTTAGCAGCTTTGGTGGAATACTAGACGTTGTCAATGAGATCTACGTTACTCTCTCTTCTGAAGAAAAGAATCATAAGTAACATTGAAGAAACGCTTCAATGATTTTTATAAAACAGAACTTGACGTCCAAAATCTTCGTCCGGTAACAAATCGTCTGAAGCTGAGAGGATCAGTTCTTAAGGAGGCCGATCACTTTGGAAAGAGAACTAACCATCAAGGAGATGGGAAAAATCCTACCTTTGACTCCAGTTGTCCCAAACGTTCCTCAAATCACTATCATGTGTACCAATTTAGGAAATATATTTGCATTAAGACTTCCATTATTCAGCTGTCAGAGGATCCAAGGCAGTGCAAAGCAGACAAGGCGTGAAAGCTACGAAGACGCGCATTATTTGCTAAGAAAGACCATCCAAATTTCCATCAAATATCGAGTTTGCATTTATATTGCGACAAAGTAATCATGGAGTGGGTACGAGTTAGTCAAGGCAGACCTGGAATTAAACAAGTAAATAGCTGTGTTTAATATTTAATTTTGTTAACTGGCAGAATC
The DNA here is from genome assembly GCF_046866305.1 of Octopus bimaculoides. NCBI lineage: Eukaryota > Metazoa > Mollusca > Cephalopoda > Octopoda > Octopodidae > Octopus > Octopus bimaculoides. The sequence goes on along the minus strand of NC_142934.1, from coordinate 51,733,877 downwards.
GTTAAGCACTCCGGGCGAAATGCTTAGCGGTATTTCGTCCGTTTTCACATTCTGAGTTCAAATTCCGCCGAGTTTGACTTTGTCTTTCATCCTTTTGAAGTCGATAAAATAAGTACTGCGGTTGATGTAATCGACTTACCCACTAACCTGAAATTTCTGGCCTTGTGCCAAAATTTGAAATCAGTATCTAATTTTTATGAATAATTAATGCATCGTCCAAATAAATGTTTACGACTTTATAACACTACAATGACATGATGTGTTATTTTTTTGCATCTGAAAGGTTGACACAAAAAATATGCACATAAATATCTTAGATATGTGTTTGATTATGTAAGAGGTGATTGTATACGTGTTAGTTGTTATATCATTGAATCAAAAATGATTGGACGCCTGTATTAGGGAAGAAACAGGGTTTATTCACCTGAGTTAATATCATTTCTGCGTCGACATCTACTTCATATTAGTTAACAATCAAAAATGCTCACTCCTAATAACTAAGTAACCCATAATCTTAACTATATTGTTAACTGCACAAGCACAATGACGCATATACACCTACATAAACACATACACACGAGTGCTCCTGCATAAAATCAAAGAAACATACATTTACATACACACATACATGCATACATACATACATGCATACATACATACATGTATACATGCGCACACAAATACATATATACATATACACATGCATGCAAGCAAACATATACACACATGCATACATACGTACAAAGGTACATACATATACACATGCATACACATACATACACACATCCATTCGGATATTCATCCATCCATCCATCCATCCATACATACATACATACATACATAGGAGGGTGGGCTGAATAGTGCTATCAAAGTGATGCTAGAGCTATGAAATCTTGCATTAATTTCAATTCTTTTTATTAATAACTGTACTTGTTTCTTTGCAGGTGTACTGATATCTGACTATTCAGAGAACAATTCAAATGTAACTATCCGCGACGTCTCTTGAAACTAGACAAAATTTGGCATCGCGGTATAATCTTGTACCTGTAGAAAAAGGATTTAAGCCGCCCGCCACCAAGGACATTCATGCTGACATTGTTGCTACATTAGGGAATGACGCTCCTGCTTCATCAACAGTGCAAACGTGGGTAGTTGGATTTAGGAAGCGAAGATACTGAAACTGCCACCACTGATGAAAACATTGGTCGTGTTCACTACATGCTGATGGACGACAGACGATTGACAATGAAACAAATAGACAATGCTATTAGCATATCTCATGGATGTTTTGCACAATGAACACGACGATTTCTGTTCAGTTGGAGCCACGTCTTCTGACACCTGATCAAAAACACACCAAGTTGGTCACATCACGGGAGAATCTGACATTGTCTGAGGCACATCCAACTTGTTTCCTCGAACATTTCCTAAGGCAGGATGAGTCAGACACGAAAAGACACGAAGAGACACGAAGAGACAATCCATGCAATGGAAATACCTCTCCTCACCTGTTCCAAAGAAGGCCAAGATCGTTTCATCTGCAGGGAAGGTGACAGTCTCAGTATTTCGGAATGCAAAAGTCATTGTGTTTATCGAATATCTTCAAAAGGGCCACACCATCAATAGAGAGTATTATGCCAACTTACTGAGGCAGTTATGAAAGGCTATCAAGACCAAATGGCCGCGAAAACTGACGAAAGGGATCTTGTTTCATGAGAACAATGCTCCAGTAAACAAATACTTCGTTTCAATGGCTGCTGTGCGTAGTTGTGGCTTTCAACTGGTTAATCACCCTCCTTATTCTTCTGATTTGGCCTCATCTGACTATCATCTGTTTCCCCAGTATGAAAAAACACTTGGCTAAGAACCAGCTGATGATGACGTCATATCTACCGGTGATGACTTTTTTTTTCTTCACCAATGGGATCCAAGCACTGCAGTACTGATGGAAGAAGCTTGTGGATCGCAAGGAAGACTGTCATTAGATCTCATTCGGTCACATTCGATTGAAGTATTTTGGTCAGTCTATGAACTTTTCGGCCAACCCTAGCACATACAAACAAATCAAATATATCCTCCGTCGTATTCGATGATTTCTATTCCAGTTATTCACTCAACTGAATTACCCATTCATTGCACTAGCTAGTATATGGCTGAGTATTTCACAGACACGCGTATTCTTAATTAAAAGACAGAATCAAGTCTGTGACAAGGCTAGTTCTATATATTACAGACACGTTCTGTCCAGCGGGATTTCACAGTTTCCGTCCTTCTACCAAGTTTTACTCTCCAGACTGCAATGAATCCATGGTTATGGTAGAAGACATACACTCTCAATGCAATCTAGTCATTTGAATTTTGAATCATGAGGGTGGAAAACAAACTTCTTACCACATACCAGTCCTGCGTCATAATTTTATTTCTTGGGCCTAAACAATCGATCATGGGATTTTTTACATGAGTTGGGTTTCCTGAAGCGTTTGAGGGAGGTGGTACAGAGGAAGAAACCATGGTTCTACAACCAAAACCTTGTTTGCTGCACCTCTACACACATCTACTCACGAATTACTCCTTATCCGTTGTTTGGATGGCAAGGCTAAGCACTTGACAGCCGATATCCCTGACGCGACCTTTCTAAATTTGGCATCAACGGATTTTTTTCCCCAAAGTTGATATCCAACCTCTAATTGGCCAATTTCAAAATATAAAAAAGATTGAAGAATATGATTGCAAAACGAACGTCTTAACCATTCGATCATACATACACACACTTCTGTATTTGTGTATGTGTATGCGTATATATGTGAATGTACATGTGCTTATATATATATATATATATATATATATATATATATGTGTGTGTGTGTGTGTGTGTGTGTGTGTGTGTGTGTGTGTGTGTGTGTGTGTGTGTGTGAAAGAGACATAGCTAAAAGGAAGCCGAACATTTTAAGCAATGCTCCATCCATCCGACGATGCGTGCTCGTGAATACAGTCCTTTGTATGGGTGACCTTGAATTTCAGTCAAAATTATAGCTCCATCATTCTGCGTCACTGAGTCGTAGACATACACATGTTAGAACGAATGTGTATCCAGTCAGCTACAACAGGTGGCGATCAGATTGAGTACGTGGTGTGGTCTGCGAAAATCATCGCATGACTATCTGACTTTTGTGATGAAACAGGTATCTGTATATATGTGTCAAATGCTATTGTGCACTATATCGAACGAATCATACTCGGTAGCGAAAGCTGGATGTACGACTACGGAGACGAAACAATAAACCAATCGATGTAGTTAGATTATCTTTACCGTCTAAAACAAAATGTCAACGTCAGGCTCACATGAATGATGTTGATAATTTTTTTTAATTGTTATTGGAAGGACATATTTTTGTCTTTTATATTTTACTTACTTCAGTCATTGGACTTGAAAAGTTTTTAGTCAAATGAATCGACCCCAGTACATATTTTAATTTTTAAATCCTAATACTTATTCTATCGATTCCTTTTACTGAACCACAAAGTCACGGGGATGTAATCAAACCAACACCGATAGTTAAGCTGTGGTGACAAATACAAGATACACACGCAATGTGTTATATAAATATATATATATATATATACATATATATATATATATATATATATATATATATATATATATATATATATATATATATATATATATATACATATGTATGTATGTATGTATGTATGCATACGTTTATTTTCTTTAAGTTTCACTGTACCAAATTCACTCAAAAAGCTTTGGCAGTCCGAAGCTATAGTAGAAGTCACTTGCCCAAGGTGCCATACAGGATCATATGGTTGGAATATATACTCTTTTATACTTTTATCCTTTTATTTGTTTCATTTGTTTGACTGCGGCCATGTTGGAGCACGGCCTTGAAGGGTTTTTTGGCGAACAAATCGACCCCGAGACTTATTTCTTAAGTCTAATATTTCTATCGGTCTCTTTTGCTAACTTACGAAGATGTAAACACACCAACAGTGGTGGTCAAACGGTGATGGGAGAAAAATCAGACACAAGAAACACACACACATATGCATATATATATATATATATATATATATATATATATATAAATATATATACCTGTATATATGTGTATATATATATATATATATATATATATATATATATATATATATATATATATATATATATATATATATATATTAATATATATATATATATATATATATATATATATATATATATATATATATATATATATATATATACATATATATATATGTATGTATGTACATATGCGTGTGTCTGTATAGGAACAACAAGCAGGTATATTAGTTTAACGCTCGGGAAAACTGGAAACGGCCTTTACGTTTCGAGGTTACGTTCTTCTACTGAAAGAATTGAGAGGGGAAAATATGGAGAGAGAAAAATGTGCAGAGTTCAACAAACCAACGTAGTGAGATGACTGGGAAAAAAAGAGCTGAATGTAAGGGAGATAATAATAATAATAATAATAATAATAATAATAATAATAATAATAATAATAATAATAGTGGTAATGGTGACCCCAGTGAACTAAGGTACGCATGCGCGTGTGTGAGTGAATGTACGTGAGAATGGGGGAAAGTGTGTATGTGTGGGTGAGAGTGTGTGTGTGAGTATGCGTATGGACGTATGTATATTTGCGGGGCTAACGTGTGTGTGTGTGTGTGTGTGTGTGTGTGTGTGTGTGTGTGTGTGTGTGTCTGTGTTGTGTGTTGAAGTTGATGTGTGCTTGTTGTGGTGGTGTGTGCACGTGTGTATATGTTTGTGTCTGTGACCAAAAGTTATCTGCCTCTATGCATGTTGCGTGTGTTTATGCATGTTGCGTGTGTGTGCATATATTGTGTGTATTCAGGTATTATGTGCTTGTGTGGGTGCTAGGCGGGAAGGTATAATGGTATGTGAACTGAGTAATGAGTTCAGTAGAGAAGTAGTGAGTTGAGCCCATGTGGCTAAAAGGAACGAAGAGAGAAGATTAATTCTTGTTCATTGCGAAGGCAGGAGTCCGGGTGGCTCCTATGCAGAGACAGTCCGAACTCAGATGGTTTCTGTCTACCAACTCCACTCACAACGACTTGGCTGGCCAGAGGTTTTATATATATATATATATATATACATATATACATATA
>NC_142934.1:51713708-51723708 GCF_046866305.1 Octopus bimaculoides | reverse complement strand
AAAGAAATATGTGGGTCTCACAGAGGGGAATTTCAAAGCCAGGTTCAACAATCACAACTTGAGCTTCAGGCAGTGGAAAAAAAAGAGAAACAACCAAATTATCCAGTTATATATGGTCCTAAAAAGAAAAAGTTGTCAACTACAACATCCATTGGAAGATCTTAGCCAAGTGTAAGCCTTACACCAACAGCAGTGGAAAGTGCGGTCTTTGTGATATGGAAAAATGGCTCATCTGGAAAAGCAGTTTAGACCCCGCTACATGTCTAAATTCAAGAACTGAACTTTTGGGTTTATATCCACATATGACTAAATATCTGTTATGTTTTTGGTCCCCAGAAGATCACAGATAGAACTTGCTTTCTATATTGTGCCCACGTACAATCATTTCTTTTCTTACATATATATTTTTGTATTTTTATATATTTTATTGCTTTATATATTTTATATATTTTTTCATGTACAGTACCTTTCACCCTCCCTGCATATTTGTGCATGTGCGCATGGGGACGTGTATATGAGCATTATTGTGCGCGTATGGGTATATATACGTGCGTGTGTGCGTGTGTGCGGGTATGTATATGTGTACATGTGTATGGATGCATATATATGTATACATATAGGTGTGTGTATGGGTGTGCATGTATGTGTTTCACGCGAGTGTGAGTGAGCATATGCATATATGCACATGCATGTGGGTGTGCGTGCGTGCATGTGTATGTATGTACATGCTCGCATACGAGGATTCTATGAGCGTGGGTTTACCTTCGAGTATTTTTACTTTCTCCCTATTTGAGTAATTTCCATTTATTTAACGGTCATTTTCATAGCATTTTTATTTGTCTTGATAACTGACGAGATGCCGGAGCAGAATTCCACCCCGACATCCGAAACTCTGAGTTTTATTATGGCAACAGACTAATTATCACTTATTATATTATAGATAAATTCTTCTACTTACATAATATCGAGGTCTCATTCATTCTTCTGTTGTTATATTATTATTAATATATATATATATATATATATATATATATATATATATATATGTTATGGCAAAAGCACGGATAAGTTTTGAGTTTCACTCGTTTATACATATACATATGTGTGTGTGTGTGTGTGTGTGTGTGTGTGTGTGTAATTTTGAAGAAGGTTGTTGTGTAATACTGGAACAATGCGAGAAGGTACAAAATAAGCTAAAAAAGGAGAAGAGAACGAAACAAAAATTTTAGTTTTACTTTGTATTTCTATATTTCAGGGTGAATATCTCTTCTTCAGGACATTTGGTAAAAGCATGTAATTGGAAAAAGTCGTTGCTCAGATATATATATTCCTAAGTGTGTGTGTATATGTATGTACGTATGTATGTATGTATCTCTCTCACTCTCTCTCACTCTCTCTCTCTCTCTCTCTCTCTATCTATCTATTTACCTTTCTCCGAATTGATAGGGAAGATGAGAATGTAATTTTATCAAACTGCTCTTCCTGAAAAGGCTCGTATGATTACATGAAGCGCACGGAAAACTACTAAGAAGAGTACAAAGAGTGAAAAATTGTACTTGTATGTCTTTAGGGACGTGGCTTGATTTTACCTGATGCTTTACAGGAATGGAGCAGTGTAATATGAAACTCCAGCTGCCTTTAACATCGCAAGTATAAAATTTTAAATTAACAGAATGTCAATACCAAATGATACTACGGGCCTTGGTGAATCCCATTGTTCATGTAGTCCAGATAATAATGTTGTTAGGAAGGAAATGGAGCATGAGTAAATCTGTTGAGGCTGCAGAAAGCATTCTAGAAACGAAAGATATGAAAAGCGCGATGCAAAACATAGTTTTGTCTGGGACGGATATGAAACAATCGAATATCCTATAAGAAGAATACTGTAACCAGAAGAACAAAGGCGAGCAAGATATTGAATAAAGAGATATAAAATATAATATTAAAGTGGAGGAAAATGCGGTTAAAGCTGTGAACCTTGAGAGTCAAAGTCTACGCGTGGTATGCGAAAGAAATGTGTAAAGGAATCTACCACAAAGCATGTTGTGGAATGTTCATATGAGACACGAGAATGACAATGCTTGATACTGTCAGATGAAGTGGGATGCTGTGGGTCTCTAGCTACTTCTAGAAAGGCTTACCTGGCTAAATTAGATTTAAGATATTAGAACACAGAATTGCAAATTGCTTTCTTTGCAATGTTGGAAGAAACAGACGAGAGAAATATCAAGACTGAGAGAAGAGAAGAAATCTTTAGCGAAGTAGTAAAGCAAAATAGCTGTTGATTAGTAGGAAACCGCACAGATGACCTGGTTAAATGTAGTAGTTTCATGGATGATGGGGTGATAAATGTGCTACAGCGTGAGCGAAAGGAAGCCAAATATCTCCTCGTAGCAACAATGCTGCTCGATGCTACTAGAGTGAGCGGTAGTGTCGTAAGATGGCATAAACATTGTGACATTTATTCAAGAGCTTACGAGGAGAACGTCACGCATTGAAACTTCCCTGAAAGTGTGTGTGTGTGTGTGTGTGTGTGTGTATGTGTGTGTGTGTGTGTGTGTGTGTGTGTGTGTGTGTGTGTGTGTGCGTGTGTGTGTGTGTGTGTGTGCGTGTGTGTGTGTGCGTGTGTGTGTGTGTGCATGTGCAAGTGTATTTGTGCGCGTGCCTGCATATGTGAGTTTATGTAAAAAACCCTTGTTCTGTCAACAAAACTTAACTTTTCGATAAAGAGTAGTTTAATAAAACGTGCCGGAATTTAATAATTAGAGGTATACTTGAGCTTATGTCGTTTCGAGTTATATTAATCGACTTTACATTTATTATTTAAAAGAAACTAATGGGTAAATAAAATCTCAACTTCAGTCGATTTACCTCACTTTACATCGGTTTCAGTGAACATATTTAAAATCATAAAAACTTTTTTTTTAAATCACCTAAAAGTCAGTACTTATGTAGCAATTCAAATAAGATTCATGTGAAAATATATACAAGCCATTAAAACACTAAAACAGACATAAAAATAAATACAAACCAATTATTAAAATTGTTGTTGTTGTTGTTGGCACTCCGTCGCTTACGACGTCGAGGGTTCCAGTCGATCCGATCAACGGAACAACCTGCTCGTGAAATTAACGTGCAAGTGGCTGAGCATTCCACAGACACGTGTACCCTTAACGTAGTTCTCGGGGATATTCAGCGTGACAAGGCTGGCCCTTTGAATTACAGGTACAAGAGAAACAGGAAGTAAGAGTGAGAGAAAGTTGTGGTGGAAGAGTACAGCAGGGTTCGCCACCATCCCCTGCCGGAGCCTCGTGGAGCTTTAGGTGTTTTCGCTCAATAAACATTCACAACGCCCGGTCTGGGAATCGAAACCACGATCCTATGACCGCGAGTCCACTGTCCTAACCACTGGGCCGTTGCGCCTCCACCAATGTGACTGGATACTAGTTATATTTGACAAGCAGATACCACTGTAGTGTGTAGAAAAACAGGGAAACAAGGACATCACGCGTCTGTAGACCAAAATGTGAGCTCTGTATAAGAAACCTGAGGCGATGTCGTTCAATGTTTTCTTTCGAAAAACAACGAGGGGGTACTGAAAAGTTCCTGGCTGTGAGTAAAAGAAAATACAGGAAGATCAGTTAATTATGATTTTATTGAACATCTTCCCCTCTCAGCTTCACACCACTTATTGCAGCGACCCTTCAGTTTTTTTCTAAATCCTATAAAAGAACTAGGATGGGTGGGCCTCCAACCAAGCTTTACGCAGTATCCTTAAAGCCAAGAACTTTTCAACACTCCCTCGTACTCCGCAATGCAAGCCATGAACGGGATGTTGCCGTTGTTGTTCTTATTGTTGTAGTTACTGCTGCTGCTGCTGCTACTGCTGCTGTTTTTGTTATTTTTTAATGCCAAGGTAACCCCTTAATATCGCACACGTGTGCAAAATCCTGAGCTTTCTATCGCTTTATGGATATCTAGATTTGCTTTATCTAACGTGTATTTCCTTTATTTAAGACGGTTGGTATTTGAAGCACAATTGGGTCCTATTTCTAGCAGTTTGAGTATCCGTATACAGGCTCTTTTGTTGGCTCCTAAGTAAGGTGTCCAGATGTTGTTGATGATGATGATGATGATGATGATGATGATGATGGTGGTGGTGGTGGTTTTCTTTCATGGGACGACGACGAAGTCAGCAGCAGTGGCTGTGAGAATAATGAATAAAGGCAGCGAAAGCCATAATGCCGAATCTTCACAATCATTACCACGATGAAGAACTTGACGTTAACCCTGTCCATGACATAAAATCGGCGTGAGTGAAGTGGTACTGGTTGTAATGGTGACGATAGCAATGGTGACGGTGGTAGTGGCAGCTGTAGTGGTGACATTAGCGGCAGTGGTGATAGTGTTGGCGGTGGCAGCAATGGTGGTGTCGCCTTTTCTGTCATTGTCCTCTTTACAATTGCCAGCGGCTCGTTAGCTGTTGTTGTTACTGCTCTAGATTCTGCAGACAACTTCTTCGACTTTGAAGTAAAGCTATCATCATCATCATCATCATCATCATCATCATCATCATTGTCACTATCACCACCACCACAATCATCATCATTATCTTTATCATCATCAATAACAACAAAACAACAGCAACAACAGGAATAATGAAGAGTAACAACTTCGAAAACAGTTCTCAGATCCGTCGGTGTAGCTGTGAATCCATCCAATCAGGAAATTTCCACTGTGTTTAGATCATTAAAATCCACACATTTACCAATTCTACTTTATCTTTTCCCTTCGATTTTCTTTTTAACACTTTGATTTGTTCTGTTTTGTTCACTTATTTGTTTATTTAACTTTTGTCAACTTATTTTATTCACACATACATACACATATACACATACACACGCACGCAGACAAACTTCTTTTTTCATTATTATTGTGATTTTCCTTCTCTTTTCAAAGAGCGAAGCCGCTGCAGTCGATTATCAACCTACAGACTTAATCATGGCAAAACGAATCATCATCGACATATTATGTATATGCACATAGGTATATACATATATATTCATATATACATTTATATAGATGCATACATATATGTATGATAGATAGATAGATAGATAGATAGATAGATAGATAGATAGATAGATAGATAGATAGATAGATAGATAGATAGATAGATAGATAGATGTACATATACATATAAATATAGACATACATACATACATACATGCATACAGATATCATATCATATAATGTATTATAGTATGCTATATCATATTATATTGTCTGTCCAAATCGCTAAAACCTAACTTGTGTTTCCATAACTTTCGCGTCTCGTCTACACAGTATGGAATTTCCAACAACCGTATCTGATGTTTGCTGTTTCGTCTACTGATAACGAAACTGCGAAAACTCCCATGTTGAGCAGTTGATGATGGGTGATTTTTGTAATTTTTCCATTTGTTTGTATTTTCAACCTTTGTGCTTAATTCCTCCCTTTTATTATATTCTGATACACAATTTTGTTTTATGTCTCGTCTATCACCTTCCCACTTCTACTTAGTCTTTGCCCTGTTCCTTTCGTTAGCTTACGTTCCAATTCAAGCTCAAACCTTATCATATACTCACTCCGTTTTCTGTCCATTGACGCACATAAACTCTATTGTCTTGTATTGTTTTGTTTTATTGTCATCGTAAAAGATTTGCGTTTCTTTATTTCTTTTTGCTGTCGTAGTTACTAAGGCATCGTTGATAAGAATTTAACCACGATTGTATAAAGTAATCTGTAGAAGAAGAAGAAAACATGAAGATGTAACCATCAATGGTTATTCTACTGCACGTGATCGTATGAAAGTGCGAAATGAATTTCTTTTTAACATATATATATATATATTTTCATTTCATTTCAAAGTTTCAGCTCAGAGCTGCGGCCATGCTGATGCACCACCGTGTGATATATATATATATATATATATATATATATATATATATATATATATATATATATATATATATATATATATATATATATATATATGCGTATATTTATATATGTATATATATACAGGGTGTCCACAAAGTTTGGGTACATGGGGATTAACACATACGAAATTATTATTTCTTATATTTGTTTATGTTATGATTTTATTTACTCCATGTACCCAGACTTTGTGGACACCCTGTACATACATACATATATACATATATATTAGACAAGAACAGAAACAAAGCCAAGGCTGTGAGGATTTTTATGACATTTATAAGGAGATATAGACTTACAGCTAGGTATAAGAGTCATGGCCTTTTTTATAAAAAAGAAAGATATGCACATACAAATAAATGATTCGAGGTGGAATTAAGAAGTATAAAAATCATTATCATGAGTCAATATAGTAAGTCATACCGGTTTCGTCATCGCTGTTCACTGACTTTGAATCAACACCGATTTCCAAACGGTGTTGGGTCTAATAGTACTTGAGTGGAAAGATTGCTTGCAAGGGATATAAGCAGTTCTGAAAGTGATGTAATTAGGTTAATATGATTAATAGAGTATGAATGGTATATGAGATGTATGAGGATTAGTGGGATTATTGGTATTAGTAATGCTAGTAGTGTCCTGTATTAAGTTGTTTGTTCATGTTAAATTGTGTTTGATATTTATTAATGAAAGTTGCCTCTTTATTTAGTCTTTGCTGCACTGAGGTGTTCTGGGAACATTAATAAAAATGGTCAATTAGGAAGTTTGGTTTAAGGTTCTTAACACATCTATCTAAGTGTTCACGGAACTGTATCTATATATATTGTGGGAAGCGGATTTGTTCTTTGTGAAGCGTTGTTCTTCGTCTGAGGGACATTCGTGTTTGGCTTACATAGTGGTTTCCCCCACCTTTTAGAGTGTACAAAATTTCACTTCAAACAAGGTGAAATATTTAAGATAAAGTCAAATTTCACTTGTACCTCTGAAAAGCTAACCTATTACCTGTTTAGGTCGCAGAAACTACTATATCGGCCAAACACGAATGTCCCTCAGACAAAGAACAACGCTTTACAGTATATATATATATATATATATATATATATGTGTGTGTGTGTGTGTGTGTGTGTGTGTGTGTGTGTGTGTGTGTGTGTGTGTGTGTGTGTGTGTGTGTGTGTGTGTGTGTGTATGTGTGTGTGTATATGTATGTAGATAGATAGATAGATAGATAGATAGATAGATAGATAGATAGATAGATAGATAGATAGATATTAGTAAATCTATGAGAATTAGTTAATACAGTTTTAAAGTGTAAAGGTAATATTATTTTAATAAATTTTTTTTACAAACATGCTATGAAATCTTATATAAGGATGCTACTATCCTTTTGGGGTATTTGGTAGACGAAAACTGAAAGAAGCCCGTCGTATATATGCATATATATTTGTGTGTCTTTGTGTCTGTGTTTGTCCCCTCTCCTCCTCTTGACAACTGGTGCTGGTGTGTTTACGTATCCGTAACCTAGCGGTTCGCCAAAAGGAACCGTTAGAATAAGTATTAGACTTAGAAAGAATAAATCCTGGGGTCGATTTATTCGACTAAAACCCTTTAAGGAGGTTCTCCAGCATGGCTGCAGTCAAATGACTGAAACAAGTAAAAGAATATAAGAGAATGTGTGTGAGGATTGTGTGTTAGAAAGGGTTTACGTGCTACATGTTAAAAGTTCACTTAAATTGGACACCGTTCGAAGAAGGGGTGTGTGCGTTCATGGAATATGGAAGTGGCAGGGTCTAAGCGAAGGCGGCAGAAGGCAGCAAGGTGAACAATCGAAGAAAAAATGCATTAGAATAGACAGTAGTGGTGACAGCAACCGACCAAGAGTGAGACGGATGCGAGAAATGAGGGAGGGAAGAGAAACAGGCAAATTTTAGACATCGGACATAGAGAGGGATTTTGAGGTAGTCAATGGTGACATAGATGTCAAGGAAATTGACTGAGGAAGAGAAAATGGTGGAAGCAAGTTCATAGTGGGTGGAAAGAATCAACGAAATCAATGAAGGGGGTGAGTTGAGTGTGGGTGAGTTGAGTGTGGGTGAGTTGAGTGTGAGTGAGTTGAGTGTGGGTGAGTTGAGTGTGGGTGAGAGAGGTGGCTTATGTATAATCATTTATGTACCTGCCATAGTTCTGCAATAGGACCAGTCAACTGGATAAATATTTGAGCCTTTGTGGTAACCAGCAAACAAGTTAGCATTACTAGGACCCACCCTAGTTCCTATAGCCAAACCACGGAACTTTTGGTAAAATTTCTCACGGAAATAGAAACAATTCAAGATATAGACAAGCTCAGCGAGACAAAAGAGAGGAGAGATGCTGTACTTAATGTATTGAAATTGTCCAACAAATACTTGAGGGAAAAGACATTGCAGTGTGGGATGAGTAATCCATAAGGAATTAATATCCAGAATGAAGAAGAGGAGTGAAGTGCTACGAGAAAGAAGGAATCGAAGATGTGAAGAACATGATAAGAGACAAGACAGTGGTGGACTGGCAGTTGCGTGTCGATCTTCAAGTAATCGACTCATACAATTTCCCATCTCTCAGTCTAAGGTGTTATTTCATACTATGGCTCCGTTGCTTCTCATTAGTACAAAGAACATCACCTCATCTTCCACATCGGTTACTCCTCTCTTTCTCTCTCTCACTCATTCACTCTCTCTTTCTCACTCACTCTCTTTCTCACTCACTCTCTTTCTCACTCACTCTCTTTCTCGCTCCTTCTTTTCTCTTTCACACTCTCTCTCTCCCATACACACACGCACACACTTTTCCTCTCTCTCTCTCTCTCTCTCTATCTCTCTCTCTCCTATGAATAGCGTTGCCATGTTTACATAAATACACCCTACAACACTGCTACCATCCTCCCACATTGCACCGTACCATGACACGCAGATATCCCTCATTTGCTACACACACACGTTATACATCTTTACTCCCACATAAACTTGCTACATCACGCATAGGCACAAGCATAAGCACAAAACTCTGTGAGTGTGTGTGTGTGTGTGTGCGTGAGTGTGTGTGTGTGTGTGTGTGCGTGAGTGTGTGTGTGTGTGCGAGCGTGTGTACCTTCAAGAATAACTGTTGCCGGCAAAAATACGCGAACTTTATAGTCCTTGACACAGTGTAGATGATATTTATTATCTGTATAAATAAGAGCAAAGCGCATTTAACTACACAGAGATACCAATATTTTGATTTCTCCATTAGCCCACTCGTTTCTTCTCTTTTTATTTCTCTCTCTCTCTCTTCCCCTCATTCTCTTTTTTCCCCTTTTCCTTAACTATTCTCACTATGACTCTGATTATATCACTTCCGGTCAAGCTATCCCACTCCTCAACTTGTTTACACAAACCCTGCTATGTAAACAAATATACGAGGTGGTGCTGAAAAGTTCTTGGCTTTGGATAAAAGAAAATACAGGAGGATCAGTTGATTATGATTTTATGTAACATATTTCCCTCTCAAATTCACACACTTATTGCAGCGGTCCTTCAGTTTTTCTAAGCCCGGTAAAAGAACTCGGAAGGTTGAGCTTCCAATTAGGCTTTTCCCGATACCCTTAAAGCAAAGAACTTTTCACCACCTCTCGTAAATACGGTGTCGTTTATCTAGATCGATGAATTAAGGTCCAGTACTAAGGTAGATTCTCCTTCCTCTCTCTTTCCCCTTTTTTTCTAAGTGGGCTAAGATGGTGATTTCGTGGATATTTGGCAGAAAATTATCTCCTGATAGTGGTTGGGGGCTCGTTAGAAGCACATTGATAAGGCAATTTCAGAAATTTATGAAACTCAAAAATTTCTAAAAAATCTGGAGACTGAAACCTAATTTCCATATTTGGTCATTTTGGTCCCGAAAATATAAAAAAAATTGGCATAATCTGAGTTCAAATCACATTTGGAAAATGGGTGGAGGGTTCATTGGAAGCGATTGATAAGGCTATAAAAATTGCAAATTTTCAACAATTTT
>NC_142934.1:51698708-51708708 GCF_046866305.1 Octopus bimaculoides | reverse complement strand
CCGGGTGAGAGTGGCTACCCTAGTCATTATTTTGACCCAGTTCTTCTCCACTTGGAAGTCCGGACCGAACCAGACTCCGAGCAATTTAACTGGTCTGTCGGTCCAGCGTCCCACGAAGGAGACGCTGTTGGACGGCATGGGCTTTCGTCTTCAGGTGCTGAGCCGAAAGCCCACTGACTTTTCCCGGTTAATTATTGTTCCCGTTACCGCTTCGTATTCTTTTAGTGTCTCGCAGACCAGGTCGATGTGCCTGTGGCTCGACACTATGACGGTGACGTCGTCCGCGTATGCAGACACGCTCCTCCCGCATCCCAGCTCTCGTTGAATGCCCCTCAACGTCGCCAGCTTCTGCAGTATTTGCTCTAGAGTCAACACATACAGAAGCGACGAGAGGGGGCATCCTTGACGAACCGAACGCATGATGTTAAATGGTCTGGATAGATGATCGTTTACGCGAACTACCGAGCGGATGCCGCTGTATAAGGCAGCGATCCAACTGCGGAAGATGGGACCGAAGCCAGCCGCTTTAAGGACAGCCTCCAAGTAGTGACGGTCTACCCTATCGAAAGCTTTTGATTGATCCAAATTGATCATCGCCCCACCCATGCCAGGATCCGTAACTACCCTATTTACGATATAGCGCATCATATGGAGGTTGTCATGGATACTCCTACCCGACTAGTTTCTCGATGGCAAGCGCCAACCTCTCGGCTAACACCATGGCCAAAATTTTCAAATCTGCGTTGAGCAGAGTGATGGGCCTGAAGTTATCTATGACATTCCCCATGTTTGGATCTTTCTTTAGCATTGCCACTGATCCTCACTTTACAAAGACGGGGATACTCCCATTTTGCTGCCAGTTGCAGTAGACAGCTGCCAAGACGCCTCCAAACAAGTCTGGCATGACAAAGTTTGTAAGGCAGACCATCCAAACCTGGTGACTTGTCTCTCGCGCAGCCTGCCATCGCGTCCCTTACGTCCGCGGTTGTGATGGGTCTTTCACAACACTACACCTCTCTTGCTGAGAGTCGTGGCAGGCCATGCAGGTAGGCACTAAAGTCCACTCTGCGTTCTGACCCACCAGTTGTCCCAAACAGTCGGACAAAGTGTTGTTGAAAGGCCTCACACATCCTTTCAGGCTCGAGTAATTCGCGCCCCTGTTCATCTGTAAGTGACCTAATGGTGACTCTGTTGCCTCGTTGCGCCTCCGCCACTCGGGCCTCTCGAGCGGCTCCAACTCCTCCGTTCCTCAGAGCATGCATCCTAACTCTGACAACGCATCCTTCGTGTTTGGCGTTGAAGTGTTGGACGAGGGCCAACCTCGCTGCCAGTACATTGGACGCGATGCCAGTTTTAAGTGCCTCTTCTAATTTCTAGGTGTCCCTCTATTCTATGTCGGTTTAATGCTAGGGCGTTACTGTACTTAACCGATTCTGCTTTAATTACTTTCTTTAGAGCATACCACCATCTGCTGTTGATGATGGCACCCGTCAATGCTCTCTTAACTAATGTGCTTATCCGGTCCCTGTAAGCCTGGCGTGCCGTGAACGACGCGTTCAGCTTCCAATAACCGGGACCCTACCTATGTGTCTTATCTAAGTCAAGTGTACAAGTCACAAATTTTCGGTCTGTGTAGCTGACAATATGGAATTGTGGACAACCTGCACTATCCTTATTCACTGTCCTACAGAATACCCTAAGTACGATCTGGACGACCCGATGCGGTTGCTCCATGTCCACATTGGCACATTCGGGTGTCAGACTGTTGGAAACGTCTGAGCAGGTTTTTGAGGCATTTGCTTCCCCTCCTATTACTATCTCTGCCCACGTAGTCAAGATGCGTGTCGAGGGTAGCGTTCCAATCCCCCACTAAAAGTAAAGGTCGAGACGTTCCCAGGAAAACCTCTAGACGTCGAAAGAAATCTGGCTGGCCTGTTAAGGACGGTGTATAAACTGTTATCAGTCGAAAAGCACACCCATTTCTGCCATCGACATCCAAGACGACCAGCCTACCCTCTGGGTCTAGACTCTTCCGAACAAGCATTGCGATGCCACCTACGCCCATTCTCGGCAGACACGGAGAAAAATAAATGTCGAAATGTGCGCCGAACATGTGCTGGTGTACCCACGGGCTGTGGAGTCTGGTCTCACTGATGGCTATGCTATGCAGATTTTGTGACTTGATATCGTTTAACAGATAGCCTAGTTTCCAAGGCGACCCCAAGCCACGTGCATTTATACTGCTTATTTTGAGCATGTTCCTATCGAAAGGAAGACGAAAGAGAAAGAGAGAGAGAGTCACTTACTGTCCGAAAGTAAGTGACTCTCTTTCTCTTTCGTCTTCCTTTCGTGGAGAGACAGAGAGACAGAGACAGACAGACTGATGCATACATACATTAATACATACATACATACATACATACATACATACATACATATACAATTATACGTATTAGAAAACCAGTGCATTCCCGTTGGTATTATTGTCCTCGTTGGTATTATTATTCAGAATGAATAATTATTTATGTCTATATATATATATATATACATAAAATCTTTTGTATCTCTGTTCCCAATGCATTCTCAAATGGCTCTACCAATTCTAATCAAATTTTACATGGTAATACCATCACACCCCAGGAGTGTCAACAGGTAATATTTTTTTTAAAACAATGCAACATTGGCACTGGTTTCGTATTACGTCTCGGCACAGGTTCCGTATTACGTCTCAAAAACTCGAAGAATAAAAGTAAAACGTTCGACAGAGTAAGTTATAAATAGTTTCACTTTTATATTTCACTTTTATTACTTTCACTTTTAATACTTTCACTTTTATTCTTTCACTTTTAATACTTTCACTATGTGTGTGTGTGTGTATATATATATATATATATATATATATATATATATATATATATATACGTGTATGTTTATGTACTGATATGTGTGTCAGTTCAAATTGTATCCATGACTGTTACTTTGTTGAAGGTCGTATACACACACACACACACAACCACATATATATGCATATACATATATATACACACACACACACACACACATATGTGTGTGTGCGCGCGCGCGCGTTTGTCCCTCTCACCACCGTCTATATATATGTATATACACATATATAAACTCTCTCTCTCTCTCTCTCTCTCTCTCTCTCTCACACACACACACACTTATTCTTTATACACGTATATATACAAACATATATGTTAACATAAGTTCATTTAGTCCATCAAACGACCTTGTCTGTAGAGGTACACAAGTGTGCCACATGTCAGATGACGAAATGATCGCAGAGTAATGTGAAATGAAGTGCTTTGCTCAAGTGTTTTGCACGATGCACCCACCCACCCCCCACCACCCCCGTCTGGGAATCGAAACCACAATCTCGTGATCATAAGTACAGCACCCTAACCATTAACTTATATATATATATATATATATATATATATATATATATATATATATATATCCCTTTTCGGTAAATTCTTTTGTTTACACACAAGATATATGAGTTACTTCCTGTAAAACTCAATGTTGCCAAGAAATTGACATTATTATAATACTGATAAATATTTTATTCTAGGTTTGGCTATCATGTCTTTATTCAGGGTATCTCGGAATACTTTATCAAATGTATCTTTTTTCATGGTAGCTAGGATTACTTTATCGAATCTGCCTTTATTTGGCGTATCTCACACTACTTTTGTTGAAAGGATGTTTTTATACTTTCAAAACTATATATATTTGAAGACTTGTCGGCTATTCTTAGCGGATCTAGCGACCACATTGAAGGTTCCCTCAGTGTTGTTGTTTAGCTCTGGACCAACCCTGATCGATCAGACTTATGATGAAAGACATTCCATTTGAGATCATCCTGCCTTTTTCCTATTTGCAGGAAATTCAAGATCACGTTATCCAGCGTTTCTTTATTCTAAAACGGCGGGATATCATTTGAAGGAGACTTAATGACTATTGATAGCGAGTCGAATAACCATATAGATGGTTGTGTCGGTGAATTTAGTGATTTCAAATTTTGGCACAAGGCCAGCAATTTCAGGGGAGGGGGTTAAGTCGATTAACTAGACCCCAAGGCTCGACTGGTACTTATTTTATCGACCCTGAGAAGATTAAACGCAAAGCTGACCCCGGCGGCATTTGAACTCAGAACATAAGGACAGACGAAATGCTGTTAAGTATTTTTCCCAGCGTAATAACGATTCTACCAGCTCCCCGTCTTCTCTCGGTGAATTTATTACTGGAAAATAGTTTAGTCATTGGAAAACAAAGTTAGCTTCAACAGAAATTATCTATGAAAATGAAAGATAAGCATAGTTCCATTTCTTTACTGAACAATATTTAGCCTAGCTTTCTACTGACTGTACTCCCACGTATGCTATGATTAATGAGAAAGCAATATATAAAGATGCTTATCTAAAAACAAAAAAAAAGAGCATCTCCTCTATTATCGGCAAACTATAAGCTCAAATATACAGAGAAAAAATATTTGAAAACCGTATTGAAGCCATCAATATAAAATTGAAAGTTTACCTAAAAAAATTCATTGTTTCCAAAGACATATTTTATTAATGGTGTCAGAAAATTAACTGAAAGCTCTCCATAATTTCCGGATTGTCATATTAAGGGCAATCACCTTTTTTATTTTTTTATTTTTCGTGGCTTTGATTAATGAACAAGCAAGACAAGAGCAAATCGAAACATATGTATATAAAGTGTGTGTGCGTTCATTTGCTTGTTCTTAGATACGATTGTGGTGGCGGACGCAGGCGATGATAATGGAAGAGGATGATTATGATCAAGATCATGATCGTGACCATGGCGGTTGTGGTGGGGGGGGGACGATGCTGACGACAGTGATGACGTTGATGATGGGCTGGCAGAATCGTTATCACGCCAGACAAAATACCGAACGGTATTTTGATCGTCTTTACGTTGTGGGTTCAAATGCCGCCGGGGTCGACTTTGCTTTTCATCCTCTCGGAGGTCGATGAAGTAAGTGCCAGTTGAGCACTAAGTTTGATTTAATTGACTTAGCCCCTCCCCTAACGATGACGTTGATGATGATGATGATGATGATGAGTGTTGATGATGATGATGATGAGTATTGATGATGATGATGATGATCATGATCATGATGATGATGTTCTTGATAATGAGGGGACGACTCGACAATAACGATGGCGTTGGTGATGATGATGATGATGATGATTGTCTTGATGATAATGATGACGATGATGATGATGATGATGATGATGATGATGATCTTGATAATGAGGGGACGACTCGACAATAACGATGGCGTTGGCGATGATGATGATGATGATGATTGTCTTGATGATAGTGATGACGATGATGATGATGATGATGATGATGATGATGATGATGATGATGATGATGATGGTGATTGTTTTGATGATAATGATGACGATGATGTTGATAATGATGATGATGGTTATGACTGTTATGATGACAATGAATATGATGATGTTGACGATGACGACGACGACAACAACGAAGATGAAGCTGGTGATCTATATGTACTGTGGAGCTACGAATGAACTAAGAAAAAAAAAATAAACAGATACATATATATCAGCCCACTTTCGTTTTTATGCTTTTATTTCCAATCAGTCATTAAGAAAGAAGAGAAAAGATAAAGCAATTACAAAACAAGAACAATTTCTGCTGTTAAAAAGAAATATTGATCCACTACCTCAATAAGTATCAATCACTCCAGAAATTCAGTAAACGGATGTGGCATCGAGATATCCACCATTTGTTAATACCAAGATAACACGTCGACTTTGATAAAGTTGTTATAAATGACTTTCACATTGAGTGTAGAGTGAGCAGCTTTACGTGTTATCAGAATCCTTCGTTCCTTTCTGTGACTTTAATCTACCTATCTGCTTTATAGACGATACGTTTCTAGACTACAAAGTCGTAACTATCCCACCACGTGTTTCTAGGGGAGCAGATAATGAACACACTTTAGTGGTTTCCTTTTATACAAGAGGAGCCTGACTATGAAAGAGTGGTGCTAGAGCTGCGAAATGTTGCATGCATTAATTTCAACTCTTTTTATTAATAACTGCATTGTTTCTTTCTATCTAAACTGACATCTGACTGTTCAAAGAAGATTTCAAAAGTAACTGGTAACGACCTCTCCTGAAAATTGTGGTATTATCAAGTTTGTTGTTGGCACTCCGTCGCTTACGACGACGAGGGTTCCAGTTGATCCGATCAACGGAACAGCCTGCTCGTGAAATTAACGTGCAAGTGGCTGAGCACTCCACAGACACGTGTACCCTTAACGTAGTTCTCGGGGATATTCAGCGTGACAGTGTGACAAGTCTGACCCTTTGAATTACAGGCACAACAGAAACAGGAAGTAAGAGTGAAAGTTATGGTGAAGGAGTACAGCAGGGTTCGCCCCCCGTCCTCTGCCGGAGCCTCGTGGAGCTTTAGGTGTTTTCGCTCAATAAACACTCACAACGCCCGGTCTGGGAATCGAAACTGCGATCCTATGACCGCGTGTCCGCTGCCCTAACCACTGGGCCATTGCGCCTCCACGGTATTATCAAGTAGCTGCAGAAAAAGGGTTTAGCCCCCAACTTCATTCATTTTGACATTGTTACTATATTAGGGTTGCTTCTCGAGGCGATAACACCTGCCGGTGTTACGGCAGCGCGTCCGAAACAATCTCCCACATCAGTGGCCAGTGTCCGCGCCTAAAGATGCAGAGGCTGGCCAGACACACACGAATCTGCCGGCTGGTGGCTAGGGAGGCCGAGCGTTACGGTTAGGTAGTCGGCTGGGAGCCGGTCTACCGCGTACCTGGGACCTAGCCCTGCGATGGAAACGCAGGGAATCGTGGGCTCGAAGTACACGCAACTGTTTACGGGACTTACGGTTAGACCAATGGGAGCCGCGAGATGTACGATGCGGCATTGATTGCCTACTGGTCGGACAGCGAAACCGAGTCA
This sequence comes from Octopus bimaculoides, assembly GCF_046866305.1. Classification (NCBI taxonomy): domain Eukaryota; kingdom Metazoa; phylum Mollusca; class Cephalopoda; order Octopoda; family Octopodidae; genus Octopus; species Octopus bimaculoides. Next base: position 51,701,692 of record NC_142934.1, on the reverse strand, counting down.
CTGACGGGTACGACAGCGACAGAGATCCGGCATGGCAACGGGGAACACTCGAACTCGATAGCAACGGAACACTACAACTGTTGATCGTCACCTAACGACCCTGGCGAACGATCTGAACCAATATCACGAACGCAGGTCTACGTAGAAAACTTGCTCCCAACCGACTATCCAACCGTAACGTTCGGCCTCCTTAGCCACCAGCCGGCATATTTGCAGGAAATTCAAGATCACGTTATCCAGCGTTTCTTTATTCTAAAACGGTGGGATATCATTTGAAGGAGACTTAATGACTATTTATAGCGAGTCGAATAACCATATAGATGGTTGTGTCGGTGAATTTAGTGACCCTGAGAAGATAAAACGCAAAGTTGACCCCGGCGGAATTTGAACTCAGAACGTAAGGACAGACAAAATGCTGTTAGGTATTTTGCCCAGCGTAATAACGATTCTACCAGCTCCCCATCTACCAGCCGGTATATTCGTGTGTGCCTGGCCAGCCTCTGCGTTTTTAGGCGCGGACACTGGCCACTGGTGTGGAAGTTTGTTTCGGACGCTGCCGCAACGCCGGCAGGTGTTATCACCTCGGCCTCCACGAGTCAGGTACTCCCGAGTGGCATTCCACGGGTCAGGCACTCCCAAGTAGCACTCCTCAGAAATCCCACCTGTTTCCGATCGGGTCAGACTTGAAGGCGGCCACACATACTCCCTGGACGGGCTGGGACGCCCAACTCTTCTCTCGAGTGTCACTTTAGCAGACATCGTCTGCGTCAGTCCATAGAGGAGACTGAGAAGATAATACTACTGAAGGAGGAGGAACCTTTGACGAAGCTCGGTAGAGCATAGCTGCTCAACGTTGGACACGTTTTCCCATTGGTCGCCAACATATAATTCACCGTTATTTCTAGCCCACACACATCTTAACTCCAATAACACAACCTTTATATTTGATATTGAAGAAACCCTTCCAAAGTCGTTTATGCTACTCGTTTTGTTGTCTTTAGAGATGTGATATCTTTTACAAAAACTCCTCTAGCTTATCTGTTATCAACCGCAGCACAATGCCGTATTGTTAGGGATTAGGTGGAACAAAACCTATTGGTGTCTAACCTTATCATTGGCTCCCTAACTACCATTTATTATTCATAATTCTCCCGTGTACCTAATCTGTCAACCAGAGATTTCTGAGCAGAAATACGTTGAGACTCTAGAAACTAAATTGTTAACCTAAGTTTGTTTGGATTTTAATCAGAAGAATTGAGTCATTAGTCCTACAGGTGTGTGTGTGATGAACTTAGGTTAACTACTCAATTAAGTCTGATCTACAAATAGAAGGATTCGAACTGCGAAATTAAACGTATTGAGATATTGTGAAGCGTATTAAGCAACAAAATGAAAACGTTGGTCAAGCACAATTATTCCCCTACGTTAGACGACAATAAATGCTGTAATTAATATACATTCTACCGCCTACAGTTGCTTCTGATCTTGTATCACCTCACGAAAGTGTTAGATTAGTATCTATCAGGGAATCAGAGCTGATATACGCTCACAAGTTCTTTCCAATGACAGGAGCCAGGCGCTTGAAGTCATGTCGGTACAGCGTCCAAGTTTCACAAGCGTAGAGAAGAGTTGACAAACGTAGAGAAGAGGACAATAGCATGGAAGACCATGATCTTTGTCCGGATGGTCAGTGATTGATTGAGGAATACACGCTGGCTGAGTCTATCGAAAGTGGTGTGCGCCGCCCTGATCCGGTTTCCAAGTTCTTTTCACAATGACGTTCATTTAAAGTATGGGAAATTTTGTAATCAATCGGATTCCCATACTAAACTATAATCTAACACACTATATACGAGATCTCTGTATACGAGACAGCGTGACATGATACGTGATGGCTCTACCTCTAGAAATAGCCATAAAATTTCACTCAAATTGTATATCTTCTTGAACAAGAAAGGAAACATTAGATAATATCGTCCATGACACACAATGCTATTGAAATGGTATATGTTTATTATATAAATGCATATACATGTGTGTATATATATATATATATATAAGATTTAGATTTAGATTCAAAATTGAATATGGTACTTATGTTTAGGCACCAGAATACAGTATGGTATTATCCAAAAACCATTCTAAAAGCAAGGTGATCAAAAAATCAAAATAAGCAACACGGATTTTAAAGATGATTGCAGTACGCACGTTTCATGCTACTCCATTTATTTAAGTAATGCGAGCATTACATATATATATATATATATATATATATATATATACATATTTGTTTTGCAAGATTTTTGATGTGAAATCGTGTGTTGAAACAGATGTTGTTGTACTTGGGGATGGTCATATTGCCAGTTTAGCCAATAAAAACACACGCACTGTATATTTGGTGTTAATTTGCTTCAGCTTTATATTACATTAATCTTAATCTTATTTCGGCCAGAGTTCTTTCGTCACACTTCTGTGACCTCATCAGTGGTCCTTTGTTTCCTTCCTTCTTATGTGTGTCTCACCACCCTGTTTCTCTTTGTACATGGCCGCCAAATTCAACGAAATCCCACTGGACTCACCTTCCATCAACATGCTCTATCACTTGGATGGCGGACTCTTCAATCTCACATGTCTCTGCGCAAAGACGAGGACCTCCGCCATCTCAGTCCGTGAAATACAGTATGTTGACGACAATGCCACCCCGAGCCGGATCGTAGATGGCCTACAAAGGACGGCTGATCTTTACAACGCGGTTTATGAACGCTTCGGGATGCAGGTAAACATGTTAAAGACCAAGACCCTGATCCAACCTGCACCAGGCCAGAACATTGGCATCAACGCCCAAACCCTAGAGGAAGCTGAACACTTCTCATACCTTGGGAGTATTCTTTCGAAGACACCCACGTGTGAAAAGAACTTGGAAACCGGATCAGGGCGGCGCACACCACTTTCGATAGACTCAGCCAGCGTGTATTCCTCAATCA
>NC_142934.1:51671208-51696208 GCF_046866305.1 Octopus bimaculoides | reverse complement strand
ACAAGCGTACGTAGGGGTATTAAAGAAACAAGAAGATGGAGGAGATGGGATGTGTGTGTGTGCGTGCATGTCAGTGAGGTATTTTTAAAGTTTGTGACGCAGTGGGAAGATGAGTGTTCGTGGAAGATGCGTAGGTGTATTGAGGACAAGTAGTATGTGTGGAGATGAAATGGAGTGATCGGAAGGGTGTAGGTGTGAGTGCGTTACATGGGAGCGGTGTGGTAGCGGCGTGGAAAGGGCGAGGGATGGGGAGGAAATATATTAGAAGACTTGTGGAAGAGAGAGTCGAGGCCGAAATTTTGAAAAGAAAATCCTGTCGCATTTTTAACATAATCATTCTCTCAATACTTACGGTTAAATTTAGAATTAATTTTTACCTTAATTGTTTTTCTTTCTTTCTTTGCAGATTATTTTGTATTATAGGGTTAAATACGTATCGATTTTACCTTTCCAAAATGGGTTTAGATCAAATCATACTAGACACTGCTTATGTATGAATTCAAAATGAGCTCTTCAGCAATGCAGCTTTTTGTCTATGGAATGAAACTTTAAGTATCTGGACATGCCAACAACAGTTTGGTTAGCTTTGCTTAAGAAATGTTTCTCTCGCAGACTCCTTTCAATCTGGACAACAAAATTCTGCTAATATTGAGCTTCTGAAAACTGTAGTTGAGGAAAATCCAGAGCAAACTGCATGAGAAATAGCAAAACAGTTCAATTCAAGTCACACCTCGATGGTAAAACAATTTCTGATGCTCGTCATTGATAGAGTGAGTACTCTATAACCATATCCAACGAAAACTATGGTGGTTAGCACCTAATGAGAAAGGCGTCTCCATCCGCAAACTAGGTCTATGCTGAAAAATTTATGCGTTTTACTTGGTAGGATATGAAGGAGGTAGTCTCCCATGAAGTGTTAAACCAAAATGAAACAATGCGGGAAAGCACAAAAAAGGCACCCACCATCGGTCAATCTTAAACGGGTGTTGCTCTTACACAACAACGCAAGACTACATATTTCCCAAGTAACTCAAGAAAAGATTATGGTAGTAAATATGGAAGTTTTGCCTTCATTCTCCTTATTCTCCGGGTCTTGCGACATCTGGCTACCATCTCTTCGGATCATTGCTACATTTCTGAGAAGGAAAACTTTTTATGGATCTTTCTGATTTGGCGGGCGCCACTTTTTATTTATGTTTTATTTAGTGTGTTTTCTACCGAAACACTTTAAAACTTCGCATACTTGTATATTTTGTCTTATAGAACAGAGAAAAAAATTTTATATTCGAAGTTATTTCATGTTAAAAGTTGTCGTATTTCGCTAATTTCAACCAATCATTGACGTCTATTGAGGTGAAAGCAATTACTGCTGTGGAATGTAAACAACAGGTTCTAGCGGTGTAATGGGATCTTTTCCCTTGAGTAAAATTAGTGCCGTTGTTTGTCAACAACAACTATCGGCGGTACTGTTATGTATGACATCGTTCGTGCGTTTGTACTGGTTTTAGCTTTAGGGTTTTAGGGTTAGGGTTAGGGTTAGGATTAGGGTTATGAGTATTTTTGCCCAATTTGGTGAAAATCTGTTCAATACACCGCCACATATTTCACCAAATTTGGCAAAAATACTCAATCTTAACCCTAACCCTAACCCTCAATAACACTAAGAGAAAAAGATGTTTTATATGACACATTCTACCAGTGTCCCAAGTTTTAAAGTGTTTCGTTAAGAAAACAAGTGGCGCCCGCCAAATCAGAAAGATCCCTTTTTATTAATTGAAAATTGGTTAAAAAGGATCTTTGCTTTAAAACCTAAAGAATTTTGCACCCGAGGGATCAACAATTTGCGAAATAGAAGGGATTATTTTATCAATTAGGAGAAATATCATCTTGATAAATTTGTCTATAATACAGCTTTACAATTTCCTCTACGACGAACGACAGCCAATTGTTTTTCTTTTTTTTTTTTCAACCAAAATCGATTAATCCTAATGATTCCAGTTAATCGACTGCTGAAGTCAATTCACGACACTATTTCAAGTACAACCAGAGATTTCCTGAAAATTATTTCTACTGCAATAATTTCGATTTCATTGTCTCAATCAACATCAATATAGCCAGTCAACAAAACTGTCTCAAGATTCGCCTCTAATTAACTAAATAAGCCAATGAATTTTAATTCTTCCACTGCGAACAATTGGCATCGGAAAAGTTCTTTTCAATCAATTTAGTTCACTTCTTTTCATCCTATTCTTCATGACCAAACAACGAAGTCAAAATTGTTGAACACTATTGTATAAAGGTGTTAGATATTTATGTATAAAATGTGGTGTCGGCGCTGGTGGTGATGACGGTGATATTAATAGTGGTTTTAGTGTTGCTGATGTTGATGGTGTTGGTTAATGGTTTGTGTTTTCAGCAGCGCTGGTACTGGTTATGCTAGTGAGGTCGATGATGATGGCGGCGCGGCGGCGGCGGTGGTGGTGGTGGTGGTGGTAATCGTGGTGAAGGTAATGTCATTAACTTTCATGTTATTTTGCTAGTGACTGACGGAACGAAAATATACCGGACTTACAAGGAATGTGTTGACACGAACTGCCGCAAGAATTTTATTAACAAAATTGTTAGAGCTAAAGATTATAACAAGTTTCTCTGTTTATCTATTTGTCCATTTCTCTCCCCGTCCCTCCTTCTCTCCCTCTCTCTCCCTCTCTTTCTCTCTCTCTCTCTCTCTCTCTCTCTCTCTCTTTCTTTCTCTCTATCTTTCTCTCTCTCCCTCTCTCTCTCTCTCTCTGTTCAATATATATACGTATTCATGCATATACTTATATATGTGTGCCTGTAATAGTGTGAAGAGAAATACCATAATTATAACCCTTCATTCTAGAAATAAAAACTTGTTACATGTTAAGCGACTATTACATAAAGCTTTTCAGTCAACGCCTTTTCCGAGAAATTTGCCAATAGCTTAAAGATATTCGTGAAATGTCAAGTAACTTGATAGTCATATATGAGTATACACACACACACACACACACACACACACACACACACACACACACACACGCGCGCGCGCATACATATATATGCGTATATATATATGTGCGTGTGTGTGTGTGTATGTGTATATATATATATATATATATATATATATATATATATATATACACATACACACACACACACGCACATATATATGTGTGTGTGTGTGTGTGTGTGTGTGTGTGTGTATACTCATATATGACTATCAAGTTACATAATATTTCACGAATATCTTTAAGCTATATATATATATATATATATATATATATATATATATATATATATATATATATATATATATAGGCGTGGGCGGAGCTATGTGACAAGAAGCTTGCTTCCCAACCTCATGGTACCGAGTTCACTTTCACTGCGTGACACCGTTGGGCAGGTGTCTTCTACTATAGCCTCGGACCGTCCAAAGCTTTGTGAGTGGATTTGGTAGACGGAAATCGAAAGAAGCCTGTCATATGTATGTGCGTGTGTGACTTTGGTTTTCATGAGTCCCTCTTTTGTTTGGAGCTGTAGCACTGTCTGCCATTTATTCATATAGTGTCTTATGTATTTTATAATTATTGGTGCTACCTTGTTTATGGCTAGTGTTTCAAGGATTCACGTGTGGGGAACACTACCAAAAGCCTTTCGGTAGTCGATCCAGGCCATACTGAGGCCTTTCTTCTTTCTGCGGCTGTCGTCAGTTATGATTTTATTGATCATTAATTGATCTTTACAGCCGTATGAGCCCTTGCAGAATCCCTTCTGCTCTTCTGGATACAGGTTGTTTTCTTCCAGGTGCTTACTCAATCTCTGCGATATTATTGCAGTAAAGATTTTGTAGATTGTAGGGAGACAGGTTATAGGTCTCTAATGTCGTGGTTTTGCCGTTTCCGTGGATTTGGGAATTAGGATAGTTTTCCCTTTCGTGAGCCATCCAGACATTGTCTCTGGCTCTGCTAGTATGTCGTTAAAGTTTTCAGCCAGCTTTTTGTGTATTCCTGTCAGATATTTTAACCAGAAGTTGGGGATGTTGTCGTGCCCAGATGCCTTCCAGTTGCTTAGTCTTTACAGTGCCTGGGTAACCTCTTCAATTGTTTTAGGGATCCAGAGTTGCTCAGGTGCTAAGTTCGTTGTTTTAATAGTCCTTTTCTGAGGTTGTTCCTTCACCGACCATATTTCTTTCCAAAATTCTTCCACTTCTGCTATTGGTGCTGCAGTAATGTCTATTTTATTTTTGCCAAGTTTTTTGTAGAATTTTGGGGGGCTGGAGTTGAACTGTTTGTTTTGTTCAAAGAAACGTTGGCGTTTCTCATACCGGCGGATCATTTGTGCTTTGGCAAGGATATCTTGCTTTAGCTTTTCTTTTATCTCAGGTAAATCTTTTTCTGTAATGTTGTATTTGCACAGTATTTTTGTTTTCTTCTTGTTACTTAGTAGTGTTGATTGTCTACTAATTTCGTTAAGAATCAACAGATCTTTTCTCTTTTTTTAAATTTTGTTTTGGATATTATTTATTCACAGGGTTTGTTTGGGTTGTGGAACTCCTGTTTGGATGAGTTTGAGGGAGTATCCTGCTTCTTTTGTGGCTGCAGTGGCTGCTGCATATATTATGACATTTAGCTCAGTGATATTGCTAATTGTTTCTGTGGCTATTAGTTCCGTGACGGCCAGGTTTATGCTGTTTATTATTGATGTTGTTTTATTGTCTATTTTGATTTTTGGGAGGTATAATCGGTGTATTATTATTATTATTATTATTATTATTATTATTATTATTATTGTTCAGTAGTTTTATTTTTATAACGTGCTTTCACTTCACTACCGAGCGCAGCTCTGTGCGCCTTGGGTATGTGCTGTGGTTTGCTGTGGTGCTCTTATGTTTACTGTATTGAAAGTGTTTTGCGTAGAATTTGTGCAGTACCTAGTAGTGCAATTTTCTGTATGTTATATATATTTGTAAGTCCTGGTGTTTTTGTTATGTATTTGTCTGAATATTTTTTTTATTATACCTAAGGCACCTACTATGATAGGAATTGTTTCTGTTTTTAGACTCCACATTCGAGTTATCTCTATTTCCAGGTCTTTGTATTTTGAAAGTTTTTCCATTTCTTTTAGAGAAACGTTGTCATCTGCTGGTATTGGTACATCAATTAGAAAGCATTTTTTTTCTTCATGATCTTTGACAACTATATCTGGTCTATTTGCCTTAATTTCTCTATCTGTGTGTATTGGCATATCCCAGAGTATGGTTGCTTTCTCGTTTTCTGTGACCTTTTCTGGCGTGTGTTTATACCATCTTTTTTCTGTTGTTATTCCATAGTGTTGGCATAGCTTCCAGTGTATATAGGTCCCAGCTCTGTCATGTCTGTGAATATATTCCTTCTTAGCCAGGACTGGGCAGCCAGAGATAATATGATTTATTGTTTCTTGTCCATCTCCACATATTCTACAGTTACTTGTTATATTTCTTTTCATTATGTGTTTTTGGTAATTTCTGGTGGGGAGGCTCTGGTCTTGTGCAGCAATTAAAAATCCTTCAGTCTCTGCTTTGAGTCCTGAGCTTCTCAGCCATTGCTGGGATTTTTCTCTGTCTATTTCTTTCGCATTTAGTTTAGCCCAGTATTTACCATGTAGGGGCTTTTCTTGCCATCGTTTTATCATGGTCCGTTGCTGTTCTAGTTTTAGTTTGGATTTCATTTGTTTTATAGCTTTTGTTGTTTCTTCTTCTTCTTCTTCTTCTTCTTCTTCTTCTTCTTCTTCTTCTTCTTCTTCTTCTTCTTCTTCTTCTTCTTCTTCTTCTTCTTCTTCTTCTTCTTCTTCTTCTTCTTCTTCGTATTTGTTAAGTAGATTGACTTCTTGTTTGTATTTGTCAGCTTCCTTAAATACTGAAAACAGTTTTTTGTTTTGCTCGTGTTTTGTGGCTATTTGTATTAGTTTCCCTTGCTCCTGGAGTAGGTATTTTTGCAGTCCTATGGTGGTTATTTTATAATAGTTTTCTAGCTGTATAAGACCCCTGCCACCTTCTGTGCGTTGTATATATAGCCTTTCTATGTCAGATTTTGGGTGGTGCATCCTATATTTTGTCATTATTTTTCTTGTTTTCCTGTCTATTTTACATAGTTCGTTTAGTGTCCAGTTAAGGATGTTGTAGCTGTAGCTTATAACTGGGACAGCTAAAGTGTTGATACCCATTATCTTGTTTTTAGCATTGAGCTCTGTTTTTAGTATTGATCTAACTCGTCTATAGTACTCTTTCTTTATTTTTTCTTTCATTTGTGTATGTTGTATCCTATCTAGTTCATTGACTCCTAAATACTTATATGGTTGGCTTTCGTCTAGTTCTCTTATTTCATTGGCTTTATCTAGTGTTATATTGCTACTTTTAACTAATTTTCCTCTTTTCAGGGTTGCTTTGGCACATTTTTCTAATCCGAATTTCATATCTATTTCCTTGGTAAAGCCGTGTACTGTCTGTAGTAGTGTTTCTAGCTCTTTGTCGTTTTTAGCATATAATTTTAGGTCATCCATATATAGAAGGTGGCTGACTGTTTTTCCGTAGCATTTGTAACCGCATCCAGTTCTATTTAGCAATTCTGTTAAAGGTGTAAGTGCCAGGCAGAACAGGAGTGGAGAGAGCGTGTCTCCCTGGAAAATTCCTCTTCTAATGGGGATGGCTTTCGTTTTCACAAGTCCCTTTTTAGTTTGGAGCTGTAGCACTGTCTGCCATTTGTTCATTGAGTGCTCTATGTATTTTATGATAATTGGTGCCACCTTGTTTATGGCTAGTGTTTCCAGTATCCACGTGTGGGTAACACTGTCGAAAGCCTTTTAGTAGTCCACCCAGGCCATACTGAGGCCTTTCTTCTTTCTGCGGCTGTCTTCAGTTATGGCTTTATTGATCAATAATTGATCTTTACAGCCGTATGAGCCCTTGCAGCATCCCTTCTGCTCTTCTGGAAACAGGTTGTTATTTTCCAGGTGTTTACTCAATCTCTGCGATATTATTGCAGTAAAGGCTTTGTAGATCGTAGGGAGACAGGTTATAGGTCTATAGTTTTGTGGTTTCTCCGTTTCCGTGGATTTGGGGATTAAGATGGTTTTCCCTTTTGTGAGCCATTCAGGCATTGTCTCTGGATCTGCTAGTATGCTGTTAAAGTTTTCTGCCAGCTTTTTATGCATTCCTGGCAGGTGTTTTAACCAGAAATTGGGGATCTTGTCGTGTCCAGGTGCCTTCCAGTTGCTTAGTCTTTGCAGTGTCTGGGTGATCTCTTCAGTTGTTATAGGGGCCCAGAGTTGCTCAGGTGCTAAGTTCGTTGTTTTAATGGTCCTTTTCTGGGGTTGTTGCTTCACCGACCATATTTGTTTCCAGAATTTCTCTAGTTCTTCTGCTGTTGGTGCTGAAGTAATGTCTATTTTATTTTTACCCAGTTCTTGGTAGAGTTTTTGGGGGTTGGATTTGAACTGTTTGTTTTGTTCAAAGAAACGTTGGCGTTTCTCATACCGGCGGATCCTTTGTGCTTTGGCAAGGATGTCTTGCTTTAGTTTTTCTTTTGCCTCAGGTAAGTCTTTTTCTGTAATGCTGTATTTGTACAGTATTTTTGTTTTCTTCTTGTTACTTAGTAGTGTTGATTGTTTACTAATTTCGTTGAGAATCGATAAATCTTTTCTCTTTTTTTAAATTTTGTTCTGGATGTTATTTATCCACAAGGTTTGTTTGGGTGGTAGGACTCCTGTTCGGATGGGTTTGAGTGAGTATCCTGCTTCTTTTGTGGCTGCATTGGCTGCCGCATATATTATGTCATTTAGCTCAGTGATATTGCCTGTTGTTTCTGTGGTTGTTAGTTCCGTGACGGCCAGGTTTGTGCTATTTATTATTGATGTTGTTTTATTGTCTACTTTGATTTTTGGGAGATATAATCTGTGGTCCATTCTAAGATCTGTGGTTTTCAGTTCTTTGGTTATTCTCATTTTCATAGTATCGTAATTATTAGGTTTCCCTTCGTTATTTCCAGGCTTTATATTTGTTTTGCCTTCCTTTTCATTCATATGTTTGTCTGTGGTGTTCTGGATTGGTGCTTTTTGTACACTATTATACATCTCTACGGTTTGGGTTTGTTGTTTTTTGTTTACTTCGTTTTTGCCGGAAATGTTACGTTTGTCCTCGTGTTTTGCTATCTCAGTGTTTATTTTATTATTTGGCATTGCTGTGTGACTACTATCTAGATTTTCCTGATGTATTTTTTCTTTCAATTGTTCTATTTCTATTTCTGATATTTTTTTTTGCTTTTAGAATATATCTTCTTATGTTAGCTAGTTTGTTAGGGTTCATTGTTTTATCGAGGTCTATATTTACATTATTTTTCTTCCATATTTTATATGTATGTGTTGTTGCGTTTTCGTTTTTTGGGTAGAGCACTGCTGTGAAATAGGCGTGTAGGATCGAAATGTGTTCCTCACGTGTCCATTTATGCCGTTTTGGTTTTGTTTGCGGTACATGAGGAACAACGTCCGGCCCTTTATTTTGACGGGCATCGTTTTCGTAGGGTACCGGTTCGTTTATTTCTGTTGTCAGATTGTTTTGCACGTTCATATCTTCGTACTTTTTTCGTAACAAGCTTACAGTACGTACTTCTCGGTTGTTATTTTTGGGTGGAATAATACCGGTGTTATTTAATCTGTTTGTAATTTTTTTGTACATGGTGTTTTTGGGTTCGAAGATGGTCTGATTTTGATGTAACACGTGTATTTACGATCGCTGTGCGGGTAGTGGAGGTATCAAGTTAAAATACATCATTATATTTGGAAAAATAGAGATAAATTTCAATGAGTATTACTTACTCGGATATAGTCCAACCCTTTGTCAGCTATTTTTTGTACATGGTGTTTGGGTTTGGAGATGGTCTGAATTTTTATGTAACACGTGTGTTTACGATCGCTGTTCGGGTAGTGGAGGTATCAAGTTAAAATACATCATTATATTTGGAAAAATAGAAATAAATTTCAATGAGTATTACTTACTCGGGTATAGTCCAACCGTTAGTCAGCTATTTTTCTTGGCTCCATGTGATGTCTTTATTTCCGATGTTTTTGGATAAGTTTCGGAGCAGTGATTTATCGTACTCACATGTTAAACTTCCCCGGTCCTTCGTTAAACTTCCCCGGTCCTTCGTTAAACTTCCCCGGTCCTTCGTTAAACTTCCCCGGACCTTCGTTAAACTTCCCCGGTCCTATTATTATTATTATTGTTATTATTATCATTATTATTATTATTATTATTATTATTATTATTATTATCGATGTTGTTGTTATCCCACTGCCTACTCCCAAATTAACATGTAAGTGGGTGAGCATTCCATAGATTCGTAAAGCCTCAATGTAATTCTCAGGAAGAACCAGCATTGTACAGGGTGTTAAAAAAATACCATGCAGTGGGATTGATCCTAAGATCTCATGATTGCTCTCTCTTTCTTCTTTCTCTCTCCCTCTCTCATTATCTATCTATCTATATATATATATATATATATATATATATATATATATATATATATATATATTATGTAATAGTCCTTTCAATTACTAAAACAGCAGGATTTTATTCGAGGATGATTTGTTTGGAATATCTGGCAGATCCAGTAAGTTATGTAAGGGCTCCATTTTTTAAACGCTCTTCTTAGCACCTACAAGGTTGTGTCGTTGTTGCTAGATATTTGGTGCTATTTGTGACGCTTATGGTTGAGGTGCGACTGGTGATGATGGTGGTAGTGTCGTTGGCAGTGTTTACAATGGCACTGGTGTTTTGTTTGTAAAAATTTACGATAGCTATTACGAACATTTCAAGAATTTTACATGATATTTCAAAATAGATTAAGATCAGATGTCAGCAGATAGACGTTTGTAAATAGATTTTTTTAACAATCTCTCTAGCATTCATGTTACGTTTCTTTTATATATTTTTCGAAAAAAAAACTACTTTGTGCATTTTATTTTTTATCTTTTTTTTATTTTTTTAATATCAGAGATTCAGAATGAGCAAGAGCAATTTTATGAAATAATTTTTTTTAAACTAATATAATTTTTAAGAAGACTATATAGGTCGTTTCACATGAAATGTCGTATTTGAAAGGCAACAAGAAAATGTTTCTGAAGTGTTAGAGAACTGATTTATTTAACCAAAGTATGATCCATGTTCATTTATGACGTTTACCCATCGTTTCTCTATGTCATATATTCCATCTTTAAAACAAAATTCATCTTTTGCTATGATAAACTGTCCGAAAACTTCAACTACCTCTTCTCTATTTAAGAATGTTTTATTACTTATGAAAAGCTCAAAATGCTTAAATAAGTGATAATCAGTAGGCGAGATATCAGGGGAATAGGGAGGATGCTTCAAAATCTCATAATTCAGGCTTTGCAACTTTTGGACCGTAGCTTGAGGGGTGTGAGGATGTGCATTGTCGTGGAGCAAATTGAGCCATCTCTATTCATTAGTCTACTTCTTTTTCAAATTCTCATGCATACAATCAAATTCTTGGCAATACAACGTTGCTGTTACCGCTTTTCCTTGTTATAAAAATGAATAATGAATAATTCCCTTCGCAGACCACCACACAGTGATCATTAACATTTTAGGGTGCAATGGTAGGTTTGGGTAGTATTTAGGTGACTCTCCTGCATCTAATTGCTGTCCTTTCCTCCTGCTGTTGTCAAAGAGTATCTATTTCTCATCACAAGTAATGATGTGAAGTAAAAATGGTCTTTTTCTAGTCGCGAAAGCAATAAGGAGCATACTTCGAGGCGTCTGGTCTTTTTTTTTTTAATCTCGTTCAGTTGACGTGGAATAAACCTATCCCTTTTCTTGACTTTTCCAATTTTTCACAAGTGTCCAAAAACAGTTGTGCGAGATGTTTGGAGTTCTGATGGAAGTTTTCGAACCTTTGTTCTCGGATTTTGTTCAACCAAAGCATTTAATCCATCATGCCGAATAACTGATTTTATCCTACCCCTTGGTTTAGTTTCAAGGCTAACATCTCCTGAACGAGAGCTTTGGAACTATCTCTGAACAGTTCTGATGTCAACAAAACCATTACCAAAGGGCCGCTTGATATTCCGTAGAGCTTCTGAGACAGAGTGACCCAGTTTGTACTCATACGAGAAAATCACTCAACATAGTTTGGTTGTAATCATTTTCATAAGGTCTGTGGGTACGAATTTTGTATACCAATATTGTTGGGAAAGAAAAAGAGTCAAGATTAATTGCAAGGTATACATAATTGAGTTTTTAAATGACTGAAATAACAAGTAATTAAAATGCGACGTTTCATGTGAAACAACTTTATATATATATCGATCTAAGGCATCCCTACAAATAAGCTACTAATACTTTCATGCTTTACGGTACTTTAAATTTCTATATTTATAAACTACACCATGTGTCTCCACTCGACCTTCTTTTTTGATATTTTCTGTTATCAAAAATAAGGTAAGTTTTGTTTTCTTCGGTAACTGAGATATCTGAAGTGTATGATTACATTTTGTTTCTATGTTTGTTTAGTTGAATTTATAAATAATATTTTTATTCTCAAGAAACTGAAACTGAAATAACAGTTTTCTACTTTCTCAGAAAGTGAAATAACTCTTGCTTTCAAACGAATTATATATACATACACGCACCCATGCACATAACTATATATATACTGATATATATATATACATATATATATATATCGATCTAATACATCACTACAAACACGGTACTAATACTTTCATGCTTTACGATACTTTAAATTGCCATATTTATAAACTCGACCTTTTTTTTGATATTTTCTATAGCGAACTATTACCAAAATAGTGTGAGTTTTGTTTTCTTTGGTAACTGAGATATTTGAAGTGTATGAATACATTTTGTTTCTATGTTTGTTTAGTTGAATTTAGAAATAATATTTTTATTCTCAAGAAACTGAAACTGAAATAAGTTTTCTACTTTCTCAGAAAGTGAAACAATTCATGCTTTCAAATGAATTATGTATGCATACACGCACCCATGCACATAACTATATATATACTGATATATATATATACATATATATATATATCGATCTAATACATCACTACAAACACGGTACTAATACTTTCATGCTTTACGATACTTTAAATTGCCATATTTATAAACTCGACCTTTTTTTTGATATTTTCTATAGCGAACTATTACCAAAATAGTGTGAGTTTTGTTTTCTTTGGTAACTGAGATATTTGAAGTGTATGAATACATTTTGTTTCTATGTTTGTTTAGTTGAATTTAGAAATAATATTTTTATTCTCAAGAAACTGAAACTGAAATAAGTTTTCTACTTTCTCAGAAAGTGAAACAATTCATGCTTTCAAATGAATTATGTATGCATACACGCACACATGCACATAACTATATACAGACTGTCCTCATTTAACGACCGAGTTACGTTCCAATAGCCCTATCGTTAAGTAAATTCGTAGTTAAACGAATATTCATAGGGTACGTATTTTTTTATGGGTATAGTGTACTGTACGTACATATAAAAACAGAATACCGTACTGTATAAAGTATATGCAGTACAGGGCCAAGAATCACTAACATAAATTGTTGAAAAATGAATAAGTAACAGTAAAATTATCACAAAAGATGATGGAAAAAAGAGACAAAATAGTAATATAGGTACAGAGAGCGTCACTGTGTTGCTTGGCTGACCACAAGTGGGAGAGTGTCGGAGGGTGAGGCTAGGTGAGCGCACAATACGACAGTCAAAGTTCTTAAGTTTTTATATTTTGTAAAATATGTAATGACGGCTCATAAAGTTCGTCGTAACTCCGAGTGGTCGTTAAATAGGTAGGTCGTTAAATAGGTAGGTCGTTAAATGAAGACAGTCTGTATATATATATTCATACATACATATGTCAAAAGGATGTGTTATAATACTATTCCACAGCCATACCAACAGTTCAACATACCTCCATCATCCATCATCAGCTGCCCCACAAATATCATTATGGTTTCGACACCTGGGCAGTACCATTCAATCCGGCAGTGTCAACAGCACTAAAATAAGTGTTGTTTGGGAACAAACAAACCAAAGGAACCACAACTTTCAAACACATTTACCCAGTGTACAACCGTATCGATAAATAAATTCCATAAGTAAATTACAACCCCTCCTAAATACGTAACCAAACAGCGACAACTCTATTAAGACATAAAAAAATTATAATTCCTACCGTCTTCCGTAGTGTAATATAAACGTAAAGCTTAAAAATCACATTATTTCAATCAATCAATATATAGGCAGGATTAAACACTAACCTGGCTAAAACTACAAGAGACATTTAAACCAATTTACATTGTATTGGTATTAATAGTAAATTGCAATAACTAAATTATATGCTAAATTGCGATCAAGTCCATGTAAATAATAATCCCACCGGTTTTCCATAGATACAACTATAATGCAAGTTCATACCTTATAAAATTTTTTCCTAAACAAAACACGATTGAAATTAATTTAACTAATATTTTTGTGAGTGAAATACATTATTTCATCATTCGAAAGTTAATAATAAAACACTACATACTCATAAATATATCACCACTATAAGTTATAATATTAAATTACCAGTCACTAATATACACTTAAATTTCGAGAGATAGATAGATAGATAGAGAGAGAGAGAGAGAGAGAGAGAGAGAGAGAGAGAGAGAGAGGAGAGAGAGAGAGAGAGAAAGAGATGTATCTACATATACTCATATATTTGTAGAGAGAAAAGGAAACCATGATGGTCCTCTGGAGGATTTTCGTCTTCAGCCGTCTGGATCATTGCTCCCAACTTTGTTCAACCAAGCAGTGTAAAATTAACGACGGGACACGAGGCGATCCAGCGAAAGTACTCAAAGAAGATCGACACAGTACGACTTATCAGCTACTGGGATACACTGAAAGAGTTAAGACTACTCAAAGAACGAAGGCGGGAAAGGTATACAGTAATATATCTGGATATTCCTAGAAAAACTTGTGCCAAACTTTGGCTTTGTCAGTTGCACAAACTGCATAGTACCAAAAATCCCAACATTGCCATCAGGATACAAGATCAGATACTGCAACAGCTTGGGCTTCAATAACCCACAGTTTTTCAATATCCTCCCATAAAGCCAGAAAGACCTGCATAGCGTGGATGTAGACGTTTTCAAAACAAAACTGGATCTCCTTCTGTCAAGAGTTTCGGATGAACCTACCTCAAGGCAAAAAACACAGATGAGGGCAGCAACGTCAAACTCCCACATCCACCAAATGTCACATATCAGAGGAGGTTTAGCGAAAGTCTAGCAAAGCAAACGGCGATGCTCCAGCATGGCTGCAATTCTCGGACTAAAACTAAAATAGAAAAGGATTAAAATGATAGGATCTATTTTAAAACAGGGGCACCAGTTTTCATTTATGTTTTATGTAGTGTTTTTGGTACCGAAAGACTTTCAAACTTCGTATACTTATCTATTTTGTGTTAGAGAACAGAAAAAAATTTTTGTATTCGAATTTATTTCATGTAAAAAATTGTCTTATTTCGATCATTTCTACTAATCACTGACGTCTATTCAGTTGAGAACAGTTAGCGCTGTAACCGTGTATATCGTATTAATCCCCTAACCCTAACTAGACTGTTAACCGTAACCCTAACCCTAACCCTAACCCTAAAACTAACCCTAACTCTAGAATCCGAACTCTAAAATTGTTACACACATAGATACGCACAGCGTAATTTATTATATAAACAATATATGCGTATAAATTACGATTAAACCGAATGAAATATGTCACAGGGAATAACATTTTTATGACCGCCCAGCAGTAACTCTATTCAGCTGAATAGACGTCAGTAATTGGTTGAAATTACAGAAATACGACAACTTTAACATGGAATAACTTGCGAATTCCTTTTTTTTGTTGTTAAGAAGACTAAAAGTAAAAGATGTTTTATATGACACATTCTACCAGTGTCCCAAGTTTCAAAGTGTTTCGTTAGTGTTTCGTTAAGAAAATACTGGTGCCCCCGTTTTAAAATAGATCCAAATGATAATATATATATATATATGTATATATATAGTTTTAGGGAAAAGAACCAAGTTTCAAGAACTCATCGATGAAAATCCACTATCACATATCGAAAAATTAATAATTAAAAGCACAATAAATGAGTATAATATAAAACAAAGTAAATATCATAAGATACTATCTTTATCTAAAACTATATACTTTTATATATTATAATCTATAAAGCTCAATTTAATTTTAATTTTTTATAAATTGATTTGAATTGAGTTTTTACCTGTAATTTTGGATTTTGTCCCTAATATTATTATATATGTATGTGTGTGTGTGTGTGTGTGTGTGTGTGTGTGTGTGTGTGCGTGCGCGTGCGTGCGTGTGTATACATATATACATATACGTACATACATACATATATGTGTATATTTATATGTATGTATGCATGGGTGTATACGATATGTGTGTGTATGTATTTATGTATGTATGTATGTATGTATGTATGTATGTATGTACGTACGTACGTATGTATGTATGTATGTATGTATGTATGTATGTATGTATGTATGTATTCTATTATTCTAATTGTTTCAGCCATTGGATTGCGACTATGGAGATATAGTTGTACATATCGACCCTAGGGTATTTTCTCTCTACAGATTCTATCGACTACTTTTGCCGAATCGCGATATTAGAGAAACGTAATATTACGTGTTTGAAGGGTATGCTTTTGCAGTCCAGGAACAGGAAATATCAACCATGTACATGATGTACAAAAGGGATAGAGATGCAGAAAAGCCGTAAAATGTGACAACCGATGCAGACTTTGTGGAGTTCACATTGAAAATATCACCCACATCATAAGCAGTTGTCTGAACATGTCATCATGGTATTATCTACCGATGAGACATGATGTTGTAGCTAGGACACTATTATGAAATCCGTCGGAAGGATAATCCCGAGGAACCCACAATATGATAGAAGCCATAGCCACTCATAATAAAAAAGGAATATTGGTGGAATGTATCAGTGAAAACCTCAATAAAATGTAAGCACAACAGACCTGATATAATGATTTGGGATAGAGAAGAGAAACTGTGCACAGTTGTGGAAATTAGCTGCCCAGCGGTTGTTAACATAAAGCTGAAGATAAGTGAAAAAAAATACCTATGCTGAAGAAATTTGCAGTTATTCTATCCAGATTACAAGTTTAGATTTATATCTGTAATTATTGGGGGCCTGAGATATGTAACACACTGCGTAAATACCAATCTTGGAAAATTAGGCTTCTCAAAACCAGAATGGAGAAAGCTAATTCGAAGATTACAGATCCAATCCATCACTAGAACTGTAAAAATCTGTAAAACTTTCCAGAAGTTTATCATTTAAATATATATGAGCATGTCTAGATATGCAACTATATGCATGATAATACATACATAAAACAAATAAATCTGCACATACATACATACATACATACATACAAGCAAAATACCTTGTTGTTGATGTTGAAATTCCAATGAAAGAATTAGGTTAGAAACCGGTTCTTTCTCTCTTGGCAAGAAATCTTGAAATATACTGAATAATGACATACATACATATATACTGTTATGTCTCAAGCTACTGCTATCTAGCACCTTCGGATGATCTCTACTCGACTGCTACTCAACAGCTACTGAATTCACCTACCACGGCCAGACTACCTTTATTTATATGTCTTGGGCGATCCTACTTCTTCGCTTGGTCACGTCGACACAACATATACATACATACACACACTCATACACACGCAATATTACCTTTCTCTAATATCGCGAACGTAAGTTGCTTTTGAACTGAAGCTGTATAGTTGTATAACATCTATCATTTTTTCAGGATAACCTTTCAATTTTGATATGTAACAAAATATGTTTGATATATTGATTTCTATTATTTTATCAATCGATTATCGTTTCCTTTGAGTTTTCTATATAAACAGTGTATATGCTAGAAGCTAACCCACTATTTTACCACTAACAGCTGGATCTTACTACATTGATACATATACATACATACATACATACATACATACATACACTCACACACACACACACACACATATACAGAGAGAGAAAGAGGAGGGGGATAGATAGATAGATAGACAGACAGACAGACAGACAGACAGACAGACAGACAGACAGACAGACAGATAGAGAGAGATGCACACACATACACAGACATATTTCGTTTAGGCATTGCGAGACTAATCAACCCATGTAGAACTCAATATACGTATGTTTCAGAGAGAAGCGTTGGCTGAGTATAAAGGAATGAATGATTATCTTATGAACTTCATTAGCTTACAGCTGTTTCTGCTGTGAGATGTAGTTGACTCATAGTTGTATGCCTGAATAACACTTTATAGCTTCATTAGAGCCTCGAATATAATATTCAGTTTATTTGGGAAAGAAATGATGCTTGTGCATACGCCAGTTCAAATGACTTAGGACTTGCAACCAACACTCATCATATATATTACGTCCTCCTACAGCTTATCCTTCGATATAACTCTTCCATCTTTTCATCTTCTTCATTTCCATTCTTGCATCCAAAGAAAAGTATGACCAGCACTTTTTACTGTCACATCTTTTACTTGTTTCAGTCATTAGACTGCGACTATCCCGGGGGCGCTGCTATCGAACCAGTACTTTTTTTTTTTTTTAAGCCTTATTCTATCCTTCCTCTTACCGACTCACTAAATTACGTGGACATAAACATTTTAACACCGATTGTCAAGTGGTATGTATATATATATATATATATGTATATATATATATATATATATATATATATATATATATATATTATGTGTGTGTATGTATGTATGTATGTATCGTTAAAACAAGTACTTTTTTCAAAATTATTAACTATTTGAAAAGCTTTTATTAATTAACAGAATTTTTTTTAAATTCTTTAAATTATTTCAGCTTCAAAGCTACGGTCATGCTGGGGCACCACCGTTGACTGTGCTACACCAGATTTTCTTTGAAGGAATTTGCGTATAGTGTGTATTTTGTGTCTACATTTTATGTTGTATGTAAACGCTCCAGGCACAAAATACATATTACATGCAAACTTTTTTCACAAAGGTTAGTGACGTTTTGTTAAATAAAAGAAAAAAAACGAACTAAATAGTTAATAACTTTTTTTTTTTAATTTCGGTTACTTGACGTCATCAACAGTATGGATATATGTACAACTGAATTTACTTCGTGTCCGTCTAGTATATAACAAATGAAAGAGAAAAAGAGCTTTAGGAAGTAAATTTGACTCTTTAGGCAGACCGGATGAGAGCAACTCATTCCCACCGAGTGATGCAACTGTATTTTCAACGATTGTTTCGACCCATCGTGCATCGGTCCCTCACAGTTAAGAAGCACAGTATCTGTTTAATCTGTCCTTGATTTTAAATTATTCTAAATCATGATCTCTCTTGTACGCTACCAGCTATAGGCAAGCGAAACGGAGATTAAAGAACGAAGTACCTTCTGGAAAGTCACCTGATGTGGCACATCAGCATCGAATAATACATCACAACTAGTAGTACAGAATCTCACCCACGGGGGACCAATGGACGATGGGTCGAAATGATCGTAGTGATTAGTAAAGAATCTCGTGAATTCCATTTTCTCTTTCTCTCATATATATGTAGGGTGTCCCAGAAAGATTTATCCATTTTTAAAACTCTTCCTAAAGAATATCGGTTCAACAGCTGGAGTGAGCAACAAGGGCATAACAAAACAGTGAATGTGTGCCGTAAAACAGTGTTCAATGCCTAAAGACGATATATGGAGTCCGCTACTACCTCTGGCAAACCGCTTCCTGATAGGAAATGATCAATTCGTACCAAACAATCTGTTGAAGCTGTGAAGAAATGAATGAAACGAAATCCCCGCAGGAGTGCAAGAAGAATTGCAAAAGCGCTTGATATTTCGAAATCGTCAAATCACAAGATTTGCAAAGAGGATTTTAAACTAACTGCATACAAGAAACAATCCTAGCAGTTAATTTCAGCAACTTTCAAGAGGAAAAGACTCGACAGGGGTAAAACCATGTTAGCTGAGATGAAGTGAGTCGCTAACAAAGTGTCTGAATAGAAGATTTTCACCGTGGAGGCAGTTACCAACAGGCAGAGTTACAGGTCTTATGCACGTAATGTAGGAGACTTACTCGAAGGTAGCAGGAGTCAATTATGCCGTCAGAAGCCAGCTTCACTCATGGTGTGGGCCGCAGTTGCATGTGATGGATCAAAGTCTCCCTTGATCTTCGTCAACTGTGAAGTTTGAGTGAAAATGTTGGACGGGAAATCGTTACGCTAGGTCGCAAAAACCTTTGGTGACCGTTATATTCAATTTGATACAGACATGGTATAAAGAGCATTTCAGCAGTTTTGGGGACAACACGACATGGCCCCGCCTCAAGTCCAGACATCAATCTCATGGACTTTGTTATCTGGTCAAATCTTAGAGAGTTATGTTTCTCCTCGCTCTTAACCAAATGTATCAGATCTGAAGAAAGCCCTTCTGTCCTCATGGGTCAAGTTGGATAGAGAGGTAGTACAGCGCTCATGCAACATAGTAACCATATATATACATATATATTATATTATATTATATATATATATATATATGTATGTATGTCTGTATGTATGTATTATGTTTGTACAATATATATATGCACATATATATAATGTAAGAGAGGAACAATTAGACAGAGAATGGGTGAGCGTTATAACAAAATAAACTTTGAAGAATAGATATTATTTGGCATTATTTTATTTTGCATTAAATATAATTTTTTAAGCATTTTTCATATTTTTATTTTTTATCTTTGTTTTTTTTTTTTCATTAAATATTCATTTTTAAATAGAGTTTTCGTGTACATGTGAAGATGGGATTACATATAACTTTATTATTACCATCATTATTATTATATAAATTTTGACATTTAAACATTGAGTTATCAGACAAACGCAAAACCATAGCAACTTTTGTAGGTAATGTTTTGGTTTTTTGTTTTAATCGATTGACTGATCCCTGTATAGGCTCGGTATGTATTTTATTAACTCTGAGTGGAGAAAGGTGGAATGAGGGTAGTATGAACGGCAAAGTTCCCTCCAGTGTGGTTTGAACCGAGAATGTAAAGGGGAGTAACAGGGATTTCTTTTTTCCTCATTGCTCCAGCCCTCTACCGTTTCTGCCACTCTATCGCATTTATATTATTTCTTTCTATTCTAAGGCTGTGAGCTGGCAGAATAATGCTGGGTAAAATGCTTAGCGACATTTACTTTCTGAGTTCAAATTCCACAGAGTTCGACTTTGCCATTCATCCCTTTTGGGGTCAATAAAAAAGCACTGGGGTTGATGTAACCGATTTACCCCCTCCAACGAAATTGTTGGTTTCGTGCCAAAATTTGAAGCCAACATTTCATATCATTTTTGGCAGAAGACCTCAACATTTTTTCTTGGGGTGGGAGGGGAGCAGATGAGGTTTTATTACATCGACCCATGTATTTGACCGGTACCTTATGCTATCGAACCCGAAAAGTAGACAGGCAAAGTTGACCTTGAAGGGGTTTGAATTCGAAATGTAGAGTCGGGACAAATACCGCAAAGCACTTTCTCCAACGCTCTAACGATTCTGCCAGCTCACTGCCTTGATGATGATCATGATCATGATGAGTATGATGATGATGAAGATGATGATGACGATGATGATGACGACGACGACGACGACGATAATAATAATAATAATAATAATAATAATAATAATAATAATAATAACAACAACAACAACAACAACAACGATGATAATAGCAACAACAACTACCACAGTAACAACACAACGTAATTCGCTGATACTTGAAATAAGACTTGGAGATCAGAGAACTGGAAGGGGAGGGGTTTTGTATTTTACAATTAAATCTGACATACATCGTATATTTCATATATGTGTGTCGTGTGTGTGTGTGTGTGTGTGTGTGTGTGTGTGTGTGTGTGTGTGTGTGTGTGTGTGTGTGTGTGTGTGACATATATATTCACCGTGTTGGACCGCTGAAATCTGTTTATTTTCTCTTATTCCTTTCTGTTGAAGAGCGTAGGCTCGAAACGTAAAACACTTTTTCATTTTTCCCCAGCGTCAGACTAATACACTTGCTTGTTAATCATACACCTGTCTTCTTTTGTTTTTCTATAAATTTTAACTATCATTTTCTATAAATTTCAACTTTATGTGTGTGTGTGTGTGTGTGTGTGTGTGTGTGTGTGTGTGTGTGTGTGTGTGTGTGTGTGTGTGTGTACGACGGGTTGCTAAAAAGTTCCTGGCTTTGGGTAACAGAATATACAGGAGGATCAGTTAATTATGATTCTATACAACATATTCCCCTCTCATATTCACGCACTTATTCCAGCGGTCTTTCTGTTTTACTAAGCCCTGTAATAGAACTCCAGCCAGGTCTTTCGCTATACCTTTAAAGCCAGAAACTTTTCAGCACTTCCATCGTATGTAAATATATATTTCTAACTTGCTAATTTACTTATATATATATATGTGTGTGTGTGTGTGCGTATGTATGCATGTATATATATATATATATATATATATATATATATATATATATATATATATATATATATATATATATATATATATGTATACATATACATACATATATCTATTTATATATATATGTGCATACATATACATATAGGAAGAAGAAGAAGAAGAAGAAGAAGAAGAAGAAGAAGAAGAAGAAGAAGAAGAAGAAGAAGAAGAAGAAGAAGAAGAAGAAGAAGAAGAAGAAGAAGAAGAAGAAGAAGAAGAAGAAGAAGAAGAAGAAGAAGAAACAATTGTCACCTTAGTCTGTTGGCTGTGGACAGCTGCCACTTCCCATCATACCCAGCAAAATAAGCTGTGAGTTTTCATAAAATAATAATAATAACAATAACAATTTCTGGAGACGCTGACAGCCGATTATCAAACCGAAGATCAACTGCTACCAACTTATAAGTCTCTGAGAAGTAATACAGGTCCTGAAGCTTTCCTCTTCTCCTTCTCACACTCCAGTTCATCTTGTCGTTTGTTTATTTATTGAAACAAAAGCAATATAGAGATGACGCTAAGATTTTCGAACAAAATGGCGCCTTTAATAGGCAAGCTTTGGCCTTTTACGATAGATTTAACTGTGTTAATGAAGGGAAATATCTCGTAAAAGTGTCCATCTAACTTTTACTCCGCAAATTGCCAAGAAGTAAATGGCGCGAAATAACTGGAAGAGGATAACATCAGTAGTAATAATAGGGATTGGAGGGTTGGCATAAAAATTAGAACAATGGACTAAATGATCATACGACATTTTAATTTTGCCCTTCTACAATCAAGGTTCAAATTACTAACAGAATTGACTTTTTGTTTCATAGATAACAGGGCTTATAAAAAAAACTTTCAAGAAACCTTGCTGAAATCAATTGACTCGACTGTATTCTTTTGCCACAAGACCTTAGATTTATATTTTGTCAAATGAAATCAACGACAATAATAGCGATTACAACAACGACAACAACAACAACAACAACAACAACAATAATAATAATAATAATAATAATAATAATAATAACAACAATAATAATAATTTGGAGAGATGAGTATCTTTAAATTGTATTGGTCCAAGTATTTTACTAGTGGTACTAGTAAGGATGAAAAACAAAGTTGACTTTAGCAGGATGTGAACTCAGAACGTAAAGAGAAGTAAATACGAGTTATTTTTAATCTTCGCTTTAACAATCCTGCCAATCCGCCAACAGAAAAAAAAAAGGAGATCGTTCAGGAATGTTAGTGCGGATTAAGATTAGTGTCTCTGTCCTTATCGATACCCGTAGCGATGAGGCATTTGTCATAGAATCCCTGGTCGCATACGCAACAGTACTCTATTGCAGTGTCCTTGTATAAGGAGCCACATTCACCACAGACCCAGGCTTTCTGCAATATGAGTTCATCATTTATTTTACACGGTTTACATGGAGTTTGGGCCGCCAACGACAGTTTAATTGGATGAATAACAACTAGCAAAAGTGCTAGTGTGACGGCTGTAGTAATTCTCATTTTATGTATGTTGCACATAAACAAACAGTTAAATTGATTGAATGATTTGTTTTTTTCAATTAATCCGTTCGGTGTAGTTTCAATATCGGGATGTGTCGACTGGTTTGATGTGTGGTAATGCACCAGATTAATATCCTCCTGTCTTTCGTTTTCGTTTTTCTAACAATTTTTTGAAACCTATTAAAAGATAAAAATAAAAAGAGAAAAGCGTCATCATTATCGTCATCATCATCGTCATCATCATCATCGTCATCATCATCAATATCATCATCACCATCATCACTAACATAATCGTTCTCATTATCATTATCGTTTATACCATTCGTCTCATTATCTTTATTGCTCATACCAACATCATCAGTTCATCACCATCATTATATCATCTTTCTGATCTTCTTTACATCATAATCATCATCATTTTCATCATTATCATATCATCATCATTATCATCATAATGATCATCATCATCATCATCATCGTCATCGTCATCGTCATCATCCGCCATCATCATTATAGTTATTGTTAACATCAATATTTTCATCACTATTATCGTTTCTATCATTTTCCTTTCATCATTATCCTTCCTATCATCATCATCATTCATCATCATCATCATGAACAAAAGATGAAACAATAAAACATTTCTTTTCTAAAAAAAAAAAAGCAATGCAGTACATTGCAATCATTTCGGGACATACTGTTTTTCAGATATGCTACAAGACCTGTATGCCTTCAAACCTTTGGGTGAAATTGATATAAAATTTTCATGGAACTCCCTATATTTTCATCAAGTAAATTTCACAGTAGTATTATTTAGTTTCAAGGAATTTTACAAATACTCTATATGTTACAATTTAGAGTCATTAAAACAATGTACACTGTGAGAAGGGTACCGTAATTACCCACAATGCTGGACTTAATCCGAATTAAGAAATAACTATTCTTTTCGGTCTTTAAAATAAAAATATGTCAATTCTAGAACAAAATTTATGACAAATGTTTGCTCGTTATTTGATATTGAAATGTAGTTCCTTGTACATCGTTATGCGAGTGATTAAATATTGTTATGTAAGAGATACTTAGATGTTCATTTGATAATGTTTATCTAAGGGGAACTAATTTCTTGTACATTCTATTTATGTCCCTTTACCTTCTTAAAACAAAGTTCGCCGCGGACACGTATTCATTTATTCTGAAGTCGAGAAAATGAGTTCCTGTCATTTTTATGGTATTGATTATAATTGCATTATACATCAACTCCTAAAATTTCTGGTAGTTCTCTAAAGCAGGAATGCATGTAGGATTGTCACTGTGTGAACACCCGCGCCATGTGGGTGTATTTGTATGCATGTGTATGTGAATATGTATACATCTGTAGGTATATAATGGTTCTAGTTTCAACACACGAACATGCACACGTATTTATATATAAATATATATATATATACATACACACACACACGCATATATATACATGCATTACATATATATATATATATATATATATATATATATATATATATATATATATATATGCGCGCGCGCGTGTATAAATATATATATATATATATATATATATATATATATATATATATATTTGTTTTGCAAGATTTTTTATGTGAAATCGTGTGTTGAAACAGATGTTGTTGTACTTGGGGATGGTCATATTGCCAGTTTAGCCAATAAAAACACACGCACCGTATATTTGGTGTTAATTTGCTTCAGCTTTATATTACATTAATCTTAATCTTATTTCGACAAAA
>NC_142934.1:51651208-51666208 GCF_046866305.1 Octopus bimaculoides | reverse complement strand
CAGTGACATCTCATTTTAACAGATATACGTACCAAAATTACATAAGAATATTTTGAAATACTAAAGAGTAAATTTATTCAACACAATTATGTTGGCTGGATGTTTGATTTTTATCACTCTCGGTACATGTCCTCAGATTGCACTGTCCTCAGATTGAAGCCCAAACACTCTGAAATGTTCGTATTGGAGCTTCCGGTGCAAAGGCCAAGCAGTAGAGCATGTCGTTTCCAAATTTCTGGCAGGTTAGATTGCATCATAGAGCTGTTTTTCTCACAGACGATGCCCAACTGACCCTACTATACTGACAAAAGCAAAAACAAACCATACGCATGCGCGAAATTAAAAATATGAAATGGTGATAATTTACCCATCGCACCCTGTATATGAATATACACACACACACACATACATGAAGAGAGATCAAGAAAGAGATAAAGTGAGTTGCTGTGCTTAAGGACTGATAACAACCTTCAAAACAGTAAAATTTATCATACTTACCAAGCGTCAGTGAAACAAGGGCATAATGCAATGAGCTTACATCCTAAATTTGTCCTCCTTTATATAGGAATACTAAAACAAACTACTTTGGTGCAATGAATGTGGTAGTGGTAGTGGTAGTGATGTTATTTTAAGCGATAGAGGGAATGTCATGATTTTTTTTTTCTTGTGATAAAACTAAAGTTAATAATGTAATATACGTAAGTGTGAGTGTGTGTGTGTGTGGGGGGGGGGGGGGGGGGCGCACGTGTGTATAAATATATATATAGGTGCAGGCGTGGCTGTGTTGTAATGAGCTTGTTTCCTAACCACATGGTTCCGGTTTTAATCCCATGTAATGAGATCGTGGTATCCTCGGGCTGACCAAAGTCTTGTGAAACGGAAATTGAAAGAGGCCCGTCGTATATATATGTATTACATGGAAAAATGCGAGCAAGAGAAATAATATTCTGAAGATTATAAATCAGGACAAGTTATTACATCGGTAAAGTACAGAATAAGAAATTTTTTACTTAAAATATTGCAGCTAAGGAGAAAATTTCCTATAGAATATTTAGATTTAGAAAATATTAGCTTTTATTAAAACTAAAAATTCTATTACAAGTTATTACTTCTATTTGTTATTACTTATTTCTATTAAAAATAAAAGATAACTCAATTGAAATATTTTATCCTTAGCTGCAATATTTTAAGTAAAAATTTTCTTGTTCTGTACTTTAACAGATGTAATAGCTTGACCTGAAATTTTCCAAGTGTAATAACTTGTCCTGTACGTTTCCAGATTTATAATCCAAAGAATATTATTTCTCTTGCTCGCATTTTTCCACGTAATCATGTTTTTTTCCAGGCTATGCTATTGTGCTAATTACTAATGTGTCAAATGTGTCAATCAGCGGTGTCGTTGAGAATTTTTTCTTTACCTTTATGATACCGGTGACATATATCAAAAGTCCCCTAGAACTATATTCATAAAAAAGTATAGAACTATGTTATCACCCTCAAATTTGAAAAACAAACACTCATAACTTTTTTCTTTTAAAACTTCATTGCATGAGATTGATACCATGAAATTCCTCGACTTGGGCTCTATCATTTGAGTTTAATTAAAATATAGTTTGCTTTTGAGAATAGAAAAGTTAATTTTACTTAAATCCAAATTTTTGCCTTATAATTTTTCATGATATCTTACCTCAAAACTTTTTGGATACAAATTTTTTGTTTCTTGGAAAGAAAACTATGAAATTCTTCATGCTTTCTGCTATCATTGACGCTAAGATAAATATATTTTGCTCTTAAAATTAAAAAAAAGTTGTTTAGATCTAAACTTGATTGGTGGCGTTACTTACTCTCCTATAACGTCGCTACAAATTAAACTTTTCTCTACTGGACTAAAACCAAAATGTAGCTAGGGACCAGTGTCTTCAAAAATGTTAATGGTTTTCCATTTGGTTAAGAACTGAATTAGCACAAGCTATGAAAGATGCTGCGTGTAAGTAAATTGTGGACTTAAGAATATTATTTAACTACTACCGGAGTTGAATGATATATCTATGTGTGTGTGTGTCTTTGTGTCTGTTTGACCCCACCCCTCCGTCACTGCTTGACAATTGTTGTTGGTGTGTTTACATACCCATAACTTAGCGGTTCTGCAAAAGAGACTGATAGAGTGAGTGTTAAGCTTAAAAAAATAAGTCCTGTGATCGATTTGTTCGACTAAAAACCCCTCAAAGCGGTGCTCCAGTATGACCGCAGTCAAATGGCTGAAACAACTAAAAGAATAAAAGAACGTGCTTAATACATACATACACACACATACACACACACATATACACATACATACACACACATATATACGTACATACATACAGACACACCCACACATACATACATACACATACTCATACATACAAATACACACGTACATACGTACATACACACATACACATATACATACAATACTTACATACATACATACATACATACAAACATACATACATACATACATACATACATACATAATTATAGTCTCTCGTGCCCGAGGAAGCGAGTTCTACAATCTCTTAAATGTTTTTTCCTGTTTTCTTCCGTTTTTTATATACTTATATGCTTTCATGGATAGATAGATAGATAGATAGATAGATAGATAGACAGATAGACAAATAGACAGATAGACAAATAGATAAATAGATAGATAGATAGATAGATAGATAGATAGATAGATAGATAGATAGATAGATAGATAGATAGATAGATTGATTGATTGACAGACAGACAGATTTCGATGAGGTGGTCATTGCTACTCGCCATATGAGAGAGCTCAAGAATAAAGTGAAACTCTGTGTGTGTGTGTGTGTGTGTGTGTGTGTGTGTGTGTGTGTGTGTGTGTGTGTGTGTGTGTGTATGTGTGTATGTGTGCGCGCGCGCTATATTTTACTATTCACATATATCGTCCATGTTAAAATCATCTAGTATTTGGTGAATCCTATACAAATTATTTTTCGAGTGCTTTTCTAACTAGTTTTTTTTATTTTTCTGTTGTACTCTAGAATATACGCCAAGGACTTCTACTTGTAGATGCATAATTAGACGATCTGAAGTTGAAGTACTTGTCTGTTCAATGTAGCTATTGTAAACAAATGTTTTGAAAGTACAGAGACGGCTATTTCAATGCACTTTAAAACTGGTTTATATTTTAACTCATTCACTGTTTAAGATATGCGTGTGTATAACTATCTGTGTGTATACATGCATACATACATACATACATACATACATGGCTGGTTGAGTGAGCGGGTGTTTGGCTGGGTGGGTGTATGGTTTGATTAGTTGGTTGGTTGGGTTCGGATGGTTTGGTTGGTTGATTGATTACTCCAGTTGTGCTTTACATCAAACAGACAGAAGGGGAAGAATAAAAGAGAGATACAGTGAGTTAGCATAAGAGGTGCAAAATGAGAGCACACACTGGGTTTGGTGACAGGCAATGAGTAAAAGACCGCTACGCACGCACACTGTAAAAAAGAATGAATCATTGAGGTAAA
Organism: Octopus bimaculoides; assembly: GCF_046866305.1. Taxonomy (NCBI): domain Eukaryota; kingdom Metazoa; phylum Mollusca; class Cephalopoda; order Octopoda; family Octopodidae; genus Octopus; species Octopus bimaculoides. Next base: position 51,662,672 of record NC_142934.1, on the reverse strand, counting down.
GGGGGGATGGGAGGGAAGAGTGGTGGTGGTGGTGGTGGCGGTGGTGGTGGTGGAGGACGACGACGACGACGAGGAAATAAATGACAGTAATTATGTGAGGAGTTATACAAGTAAGAAATTCGTTTATTTAATTTTATTTAAAGGTAATAAATATTTTTCTTTTGAAAATTAGTATTCATTTCATCATTTCGTAAAAGCACTAAGAAATTATAAATAGCAATTTCAACACAAGGCCAACAATTTCAGAGGAGGGAGCAAATCGATTATATTGACCCCAGTGCTCAGCTGGTACTTATTTTTTTCGATCCTCGAAAGGATGAAAGGCAAAGTCCACCCCGGCGGCATTTGAACCCGGAACTTAAAGTCGGAAGAAATGCCACTAATCATTTTTCCCGACGCAGTAACGATTCTACCAACACACCACCCTAGATATTATAATTATTGCTAGATTATAACTATTGTTGAATTATAATCCCAATTAAACTATAATTATTGTATGTATACCATATTTGCTGATAGTTGTCGATTCCATAGCGTTGCTGCTTCTTAACCATTCTGATATCAAGCTGTCCGAGACCGCCTGTGATTCTATGATGTAAACTTTATTTTGTTTTTAAATTTTCCATCAAACTTTCATGCTAATTTATGTTCATGACGCCAGCTTAATACTAATAACAAGTCATTTTACGAAATTAGTCATTATTTTGAAAATATAAGCGTTAAAGCAGTAAATTACATCGACACCTACCGCTGCTCTAACTATGACTATACATTACCAATAGCGCACTCACGCAAACAAGATGTGCCCAATTAATAACATATTAATACAAGGTCACAGCTTGTAGTAAAGGAGTCCAGTTTATTCAATGGTGATGCAAAGAAGAAAAATAGAACTCAAAATATGAGTATATGTATATTTTTATTTATATTTAGCAGAAGCAACAGAGTAATTCAAGGTTCGAGAGTTTCATGTGTTGATAAGTGCCAACGCACGAAACTTTCTGACCTTGAGTCATTTTGCTACATCTGCTAAATATCAATATTTATATATATATATATATACATATATATTTATATATTCACACGCGCGTGCGCGCATATATTTGAGTGCGTGACCACATGTATATATACATAATTTCAACTATTTGATTTAATTGCCGTTCGGATATGACCATTTTTATACACAACTGCATAGGCTTTCTCATTGGTTTATGCTTTTCCCCATATATATATATGGATAAATGTAATTCTTTTCCCAAATAAATTGCACTTCGCATTCGAATCTCCAGTGTAGCTATAAGATGTTATTCAGGCACTCAGCTATGAGTTCACTGCATTTCATAGCAGTAACAGCTGTAAGCAAATGAAGTTCATAAGATTTATTCCTTTATCATCTCATTTTCATATATATATACATATATATATATATATATATGTGTGTGTGTGTGTGTGTGTGTGTGTGTGTGTGTGTGTGTGTGTGTGTATGTATGTATATATATATATATATATATATATATATATATATATATATATATATATATATATATATACAAGAATAAGGGCAGGGAATCGTCAATTAGTAATAGAATTAATAATTAACAATTTTGCCAAGTAGTTCAGTATGAAAAAACCTTTATCGGTAAAACCATTTATCATCATAAATATACAGGGATTAGCATTGAGTTGCTTCTCCAACATACTGAAAATTTAGAAATAGCAGTCAAAGAACTACTGATTCTAAACTACAAATTTTTCTCTGCCATTCGTTTTAGAGAAAAATTTGTAGTCTAGAATCAGTAGTTCTTTGACTGCTATTTCTAAATTTTCAGTATGTTGGAGAAGCAACTCAATGCTAATCCCTGTATATTTATGATATATATATATATATATAATTATTATAAAATCTGGTAATAATCATATATTAATTAATATCGATTAATTATCAGGAGGCCAGCACATCTAAAGAATCAAAGAGATTCAGAATCTCAGGGGATTAAGGTACATTTTTAAAAAAATAACGTTGACCACTAACGTGAACAATTAATGTACTAGAAATAGATCACATCTTGTGTCTATTAAGACCTAAATTGTTCTCAACATGAAATATAGCAGCATACCAAAACGTAAGCGGGCAAGACATTTAAATTCACCTAAAAAAACATTCTTAAACAGGAACCGGTTTCGGATTTAACAAATCTTACCATTTGTCCATTCCTCTTCAGCCTGATTTGTAATGTAACCGCAATCATCAGAATCGTATACAGAGTTGCCCACCGCCATGGGTGCGCGTGCATATGGTTCTGCTAATTACAGCTTAATGGTAAAATTCAAAAGTCTTCGTTTTGGCGCGCTAATTCCAGGAATATATCTGCAGAAAATATTTACTGCGTCGTATATATTCAGTATGAGAACATGGGTAATGGGTAAAATATTATTAATCAGGCTGAAGAGGAATGGACAAATGGTAAGATTTGTTAAATCCGAAACCGGTTCCTGTTTAAGAATGCTTTTTTAGGTGAATTTAAATGCCTTGCCCGCTTACGTTTTGGTATGCTGCTATATTTCATGTTGAGAACAATTTAGGTCTTAATAGACATAATATATATATATATATATATATATATATATATATATATATATATATAGGTAAGTGATAGGCTTGCCTCGATCCTTCAGGGGTAGTCTGAAGCATCCAAGCAACCAGGGGATGTTTAAATCCGGAGGCACTCCTGGGGATCACCTGTACGGGTACCGTCTTGGGAAGAGGGCATCCAGAGGCAGGTAATTTACTGCTTAAACCGTAGTTTATAATTATATTTATGTGGAGAATGGAGCAACAAATACAAGAAAAAGCAATACTGTTGGACTAGTTAGCCGCTGTTTTATTACGTGGAGGTTAGGTAATGAGTCATTGTGGAGGTTGAGGTTATGTAGTGAGTCATTGTGTATGTTATGCAATAGTCATTTACGTACGTTTCAATCAAGCCAGTGGTTTGGCAGATCTCATCAGAATGTTGAGGAGTGTGTTCAGAGTTTGTGGTGTGCGAAATGTAGGAGAAGTGATTAGTGGGTGTATTAATGTATGTGGTGGTGTAGTAGTAGCGATAGGTAAAGGAAGCCTTACGTTTTAGTTGGAGTTGTGTTGGTCTTCCTGTAAGGGGTTGTAGGATGGGTGCTATTTAAGCTCATTGTTCCAGTTTTAGTCAAATGCATCTCCACGTGATTTTATGATTGAGGGATGCGTCGTATATTTATATTTCGCACACCACTGGCTTGATTGAAACGTACGTAAATGACTATTGCATAACATACACAATGACTCACTACATAACCTCAACCTCCACAATGACTCCACGTAATAAAACAGCGGCTAACTAGTCCAACAGTATTGCTTTTTCTTGTATTTGTTGCTCCATTCTCCACATACATATATACATATATACATATATATATACATATACATGCTCCAGCATGACCACAGCCATATATATATATATTCATATATATATATATTTAAGGTCATAAATGACAAAGAGTTTGATGAAATTTTATTTTGCAAAAAGAAAATTATAACCTCACGACAAATTGTTCCATAACTTGAAAACATGTAAATAATTTATACTATTATGTTTTATACTAAATAAATTACTTACATGCCTTTATGTTTGAGTTTGTCCCTCACCACCACCTCCACTGCTTGACAACCGGTGTTGGCTTCTTTACGTCCTCGTAACATAGCGGTTAGATAGACAGAAACCAGTAGTGTAAATACCAGACTTAAAAGAAATTAAGTACTAGGGGGTCGATTTATTCGTCGATACCCTTCAAAGCGTATCTCTAGCATGGCCGGAATCTAATGACTTAAACAAATAAAAGATGAAAAATAACTAAAATATGAACAGGTTGCATAAACCGGAACATCTTATAGCATGAGGAAACGTGATATTATTCGCCCATTCTATTTCGACCTGCCCTTTCTTTCTTATCCTGTCTGTCGCTGAAGTCCTCTTGCTAAGTAGCCTTTATATTTTTATGACTAATTTTGGTAATCCTTCAGCAGTATCCGTTAGTGAAACTAAGTCACAGACGATTCAATAAAAAAACACACTCAGGCAGATATTTTATATCTGATTACTTTAGCTGTAGCCTCCGGATATACTCTCCTATAACCTTAATTTTATTACAACATTTAGATACTATGAAACAAGGAAAACATAAGAAAGGAAAAGAAAGAAAAGGAAAAATTGGGGAGTAAAGCAGCAGAAGATGGAGGGGGAGGTGAATGGGCCATACATCCCAGAGCAAGTGGTGAACTCAGTCACGCCCCGTGGTAATGACCACGATGACGTTGGCATGGAGACTGCTCCAGCGACACTCGCTGCAGTAGTCACACCACCTCGCGGGGGGGTCATTCCCCGATGGGCCGCCGTTACCCGCTACTTAGCGGAAGAAATTAGTAGTATCAGGTACTAGAATAACAGACGCATAAGTTGTTTGGAAGAATTTACAGAGCGTCGCACAAAATGTCTTGCAGCATTTATTCTAGCTCTTTTAATTTGAGTTCAAACGCCTTTCATCCTTTGGAGGTCGGTGAAGAAAAAAAAGTACCAGGGAAATACTGTGGTCGACTTAATCGGTTAACCGTTTCCTGAAATTTCTAGCGGTGGAATTTCAGAATTGTTAGAGCGTCAGAAAAACTGTTTTGCAATTTTACTTCTAAATTGTTACCTTCTGAGTTCGAATTCTGCCGAAGTCAACTTCGCCTTTCATATTTTCGGGATCAACAAAATAAAGAACCAGTCATGCGTTCGGTTTAATTAAATTGAACAACCCACTGTCAACTGAATTTTAGGCCTTGCATCTTATCGATACAACACTTTATAGAAAAGCTATAACCGTGTCCTAGAAAACACTCTAAATGAACCTGATTAACCAATTGTTCTATTTCTATTTTGACATTCAGACGACAGAATAATCAAACACTGTAAACCAGATGTCATCATACATGACAAATAAGGGAGAGGGGTTAGAGAGAGAAAAAGAGAGAGAGGGGGAAGTGGAGAGAGGGGGAAGTGGAGAGAGAGGGAAGTGGAGAGACGGGGGAAGTGGAGAGAGGGGGAAGTGGAGAGAGGGAGACTGAGAAAGAGAGAAAGGGGGAGGGAGATTCATAATAGATGTAATTCCTGCAAAAGAAAATATTGCAGACATAAAAGCAGACAATATTTTGATTTATGCTTAATTAAAAGACGATATATCAATAATGTGAAGTAACCCAGAAGCAAAAGGGAAAGTCATATTAGTTAGGAGCATTGAGTCTAATTTAAGAAGAAAAAAAGGACAACTATCAGTTCAGCATCAAGCCAGATTTGCGAACGCTCCAAAAATCCCCCATCCTCTTCATAGAAACATACAGTTTTTCTGTCTAAGGTCTTTTTGTTAAGGTTTGATAGTAAAACAGAAGAAAAAATCAGACCAAAGGCAAACATCTTTTTTAACGCGCCGGAAAAACTGCTTAGCAACATTTCTTCCAACTCTTTACGTTCTGATTTCAAATTCCACCAAGGCCAACTTCAGAGTCGATAAAATAAAGTACCAGACAATTACTGGGAACAAGGTAATCAAACTGCTCCTTCCCGCTTAAAAAAACTACTGACTTTGTGCCAAAAATTAGAAGCCATTATTATCATTAACTCTAAGTAGAGTTGCGAGCTGGTAGAATCGTTTGCATGCCGGGCAAAATGCTTAGCAGCATTTCGTCTATTTTTACGTTCTGAGCTCAAATTCCGTCGATGTCAACTTTGCCATTCATCCTCTCAGGGTCGACAAAATAAGTACCAGTGAAACACTGGGGTCGGTGTTATCGCCTAGTCTTCTCCTCCAAAATTTCAAACCTTTTGCCTTTAGTAGAAAAAATTATCATTACTAAAGTGGTAAGTTGGCAGAAACGTTAGCCTATCGGGCAAAATGCTCAGTGGCATTTGGTCCGTCTTCACGTTCTGTGTTCAAATTCTACCGATGTCGACTTTGCTTTTCATTCTTTCAGGGTTGTTTATTTTGTCCTCTATGATCATATCCGGTCTTTTGCACTAGGTTCAGTCCAACTGCGTGGTAGCTTTGTCAAGTGTTTTCTGCCTTGTGAGTGAATGTGGTAAGCAAAAGCAGAGTAGAAGTCCAACTGGGCTGAAAAGCATAAGAGAATAGATGTGTGTGTGTGTGTGTGTTTGGGTGTGTGTGTGTGTGTGTGTTTGGGTGTGTGTATGTACACAGACACAGACACACAGATACATACATACATATCTATGTGTGTCTATGCATGTCTATTTTTCGCTGTTTGTCCACCCACCTAGCCACACACATACACATACACACACACATGCACGTATATACACGCAGATGAGAATCAGTGTTTGGTTTTTGCACGTTCCATTAGCTTTACAGTTCGGCAAGAGATCCCGCTAGAAAAAGTGCCAGGCTTAAAAAATAAGTTGTGGGGTCAATTATTTCGACTAAAAGCGCTTTTAAGGCCCTACTCCAGCATGGCCCCAGTCCATTCCACTGACTTAAACAAGCATGAGATATTAGATAAAGTATCACTACGCAGTAGTATATTTACGGAATTGTAGAGCGTCGTACAAATAGCCTTGTGGTACCTGTTTCGCAAAAGCACATTTTGAGTTCGAAACCCGCCTCCCGTTGCCGGGGAAAACGGGTCCTTTGAGACCCAGCTACAATAAAAAAAAATAAAAACCGGTGATAGAATTTTTGTGTTCTTAAGTATTTGCTAAAGTATTTCAACAGATCGCTCTCGGTGTCACCGCCATGACAGCTGGAAGGAAACATCGAAGGAGATTTTCCAAGCGTCTGCATTTAAAAAAACGATCTCTCTCTCTCTTTCTCTTCCTCAGTCTCTCTCTCACACGCCCTCCAAATATATATATATATAATTGATTAATTCATTCATTCACGAAGGGATAAAACCATTTAATGATTCTATCACGTCACCAGCATGTCAACATCATTTAGGTAAATATTTATGCCGATATATAATTATATAGATATAATTATAGCAAAAGGGTGTGGATAGGCACACCAACATACTTGAAATAGACGCTAATGGCTCTATAAACCACATATTATTTTACTCCGTTGGCACAGGTTGAAAGCAGGTTCGTGAACCAATCAGGTTTTTAAAAAGAAGGGTTACCCATAGATCGATTTCTGGCTTAGGGAAATAATTTCCCCTTGCTGTCTTCAATATGGGGTGTTGAAAGAATATATATGTAGATATTTATACATACCATATGAACAAGTTATATCCATAGTTTCTTATCTACCGTAACCTGGGACATCACTTCATTCGACACTTTATTCATGCTATCCTCAAAAATCTCCTTAAGAACCATATTTCAAAGTTCTCCAAGCACTTTCTTGTTCTTGATGTTATAGACCATGCCGCACTTCTATACATTTGCACAGGGTAGACATAACAGTTCAATATACGGATCTTGCTCAAAGTAAGGTTTCTCATTATGTTATACAATTTTGGGAATGCCGATTTTTCCTGCACTATTCGTTTTTTTTTTTTTATCTCCTTCACCCATCTTGCATCTTCTATGATCAAAGTTCCAAGGTAGTTGAAGGATACTACCTGCTTAATGATTTGACTGTTCACTTTCAGCTGGCACTTTGGGCTTTCCTTCTTTGTCACCACCATACACTCTGGTCTTCTTGCAATTTACGAACATACCCTTTCTCTCACTTTCTATGACCACTACATCTAGAAGTCTGAAATTCCTTTTCAAATTCGGCAAGTAAGACTGTGCCATCTGCCTCTCTTATTTTTGTGATGTTTCTGACTCCTACTCTAACACCATTTTTCTTCTCCAGTTCTCTTATGCTTAATTCGCTATAGTAATTAACACATTTTTGTCTAATCCCTCTACTGATGCTAGTGTGTTTACTGCATTCTCTATCCACCTCTGTGTATACTGATTGATTTCAATACAGGCCCTGTGAGATTCGGGGATTTTCCCATGCAGCTTAAGGTTACAGAGTTCTTTAAATAACCTGTCATGACTTACTTTGTCGAAGGCCTTTGTGGAATCTATGAAACACATGAAAACGTCTTTTTGCATCTCCACCGCCCGCTTCGTGACCATTCTCAATACAAAAATAGCTTTCATAGTAGCAGCACCGTTTACAAAGCCAAACTGTTCCATTCCAATCTCAGGTGTTATTCTGCTTCTTGCCCGAAGGAGTAAAATTCTCAGAATGATCATGTAACGTGACTCATGAAGTTAATCGCAGGATATTATTCATTGTCCACCACTCCTGATTTCTGCAGGAGTGCAATAAAGATGGAATTATTCAGATCTGGAAATTTCCCATCATCGTAGATCTTGTTTGTTACATCTGTCACTTTCTAATTCCATATTCCTCAAATGCTTTTATCATCTCAATGACAGTTCCATCTAGCCCAGTAGCTTTGCTTTTCCTCATCATTTGAGGAGTTTGAGCATTTTGGCTTTCTGCGAGAGATCTCGTTTATCTTCTAATATACTTTGTACCCTACCGGAAATTGCCTTTCAGTTTCTTCACAGAGTCCATTAAGCCAGGTCTTTTTAGCCTCTCTACTCTTCCGCTTAATCAATCTATCCAGCTCCCTATATTATTTTGATTCCTTGTCCCTGCTCTTCTATCTCTAACTCATCGTTGAAAGGATCTCCTTAGAAATCCATTTCTTATTAATTTTATTCGTTTTCTTTTGCAGAATTTCCTGATCTGTTTCGACTAAGGTGTTTCTCATTATTTCCCATGCAATCTCCTCCTCATCATCAATTAACTGATTAAATTTGTTCTCTACATTGATAGAATACTTCAGCAGCACCTCTGGCTTATACAACCGCTCAAAATCCAGTTTCTTTGTAGTTTTTACTCTCTTTAACTCGTCTATATATTGGAGTGTGCATACTACTGGTACATGGCTGCTCCCACACTCTGCTTCTAGATATCATTTTCTATGTTCCACTGATCCTTCTAATTTGTCATTGATGGAGATATAATCAATCCGGTTTCACCAGGGCTCTTCTACGTGTAAATTCTTCTAAGGTGCTCGATAAACCCTGTATTCGTAATAATCATATTCTTTGCCTCACAACAACGTATCCATCTCTCACCTCGCTCATTTCCATCACTAGTTATTCACTCATACCTATGATGTGTGTGTGTATGTATGTATGTGTGTGTGGTATGTGTGTGTGATGTGTGCGTGTGTGTGTGTCTGTGTGTGTGTGTGTGTCTGTGTGTGTGTATCTGTGTGTGTGTGTGTATCTGTGTGTGTGTGTGTGTGTGTGTGTGTGTGTGTGTGTGTGTGTAATACGAGTGAAGGAATAATTAGAAGAAAATAGTACTCAACCCATTTGATAAGAGTTGCATATATATTATTCATAACCGTTTTACACATTCCCACATGACTTGAAATCATGTGACTGTTGAACACGTCCAGCTCATCAGATAGTAGGAGCAGAGACAGATACTTCCAGCGAGAAAAACAAGGAGAAAAAAATTTAAATGTCCTACACACCCACAACAATTTAAGTCATGCGGAGATTAGTCAACTTGATATTATCTGTATGTATGCATGCATGTACGCATGTATGTATGTATGTATGTATGTATGTATGTATGTATGTATGCAGGCATGTATGTATGTATGTATGTATGTATGCATGTATGTATGTATGTATGATAGATCGCTGACCACGACATTTAAATTTTTTTCTCCTTGTTTTTCTCCTTCTTTTTCTCCTTATTCTTTCTGTTGAAGAGCGTAGCTCGAAACGTTAAAGACTTTCTCTATTCGCGAGCGTTAAACTAATACATCCTTTTGTTGTTTACACCACCTGTCCTCGTCTGTTGTTGTTTTTTTCGTAAATTCTCCTATGCATGCATGTATGTATGTATATTTGAAGGGGTGTCTTCGGTCCTGCCTGGTATCCCACGAAAACTACCCTACTCATCATGTTGGCTTAGTAGAGTTGCCGATTTAGTCACCAACGTCCCAACTATTCGATAGGTTGTACTGGGTTACACGTTACCAGCGACACTAAGAGTGACCTGACAAAGAACGGATGAACTCAGTAGAGTTATCGACCATCCAACAGTTAGGAAAAAGAGAGTCCTGACTCTTGGGAGTGAAGGACCCCTTGCTCTCATCATAACTTCCTCCCAGGAGGAGGTCAACTCGTATAAAAGAAAACTGAAGTGCGGTTGGTTTCAGGTCATCTCGTCCTTCTGTTTTTCCCTTGGTGTTATATCTGATTGGCAGTGAAAATTGGATTCACTTCTGCGCAATACTTAATCCATTCAAAGCAAATTCATTCACAAGATACATACATAAATACATATATATATATATATATATATATATATATATATATATATATATATATATATATATATATATATATATATATATATATATATATATATATATACATGTATATATATATATAATATGAAACTGGACCTCTTATTGTCAAGTGTCTCAGATGAACCAACTCTGAAGGGATTGTCATGTGAGAGGTGGAACTATCATGCAATAGGACGGGTAGCTTGAGACCACTATGAATAGTCCTTCCATCGATAAGCAAATCAACAGCTATGCCTGTAGAAGCATAGGAAAGGACACACTTGTTTTGTCTTCTTAGAGAAGCTATCAATAAATTGTACAGGTAAGTCTTTCCCGTATCTCCAGGGCTATCGAGGAAAATGAATCTACTCTGTGTTTCATCATCATTGATGGCTGCAGTAATGTGTTCATAGACTTGACGCTGAGCCTCAGTGAAAAATGCAATGTGCAGCTCAATATCAAATCCTTCAACATTGTTTTTTTTTCAGCAGTTACTTCATGCTGGGACTGGAAGATGCAAATCTCTGCCGCACAGCCCATGTACTCGCAGTATTGACTCAATATCATTTAATACTCTCTGGATGGCCTCCTCTCGAATGTTAGTTCTGGTGAAATCCTTAATCATTTCCTCCTCAAACTGGTGGTACAGCTGCAAAGAGTTAGCTGAGGTGTTGAAGATGCAAATGAATGCAAACAATTGTCTTAGCTGAAATGGCATACTTGTAAGGGGCGCTTCTTCTATGTAATTGTACCATTTTTTATCATTTTGAACTAAATTTCTTAAGAGAGCAGCTTCTATAAATGAGTTGCAGACTACACCATCTACTGTCTTCATATCCTCATAACTTCGATCCCCAGGAACGTGCAACAACAACAGTCTCAAGTAAAATCCTTCCTCATCCTTCGGGCTAACGGTGTACAGTCTGGAGATGACTTTATCGCCTCCTCTTTGTCTATGCTTCCATACAATAGTCTGCTTATTGAAGACAACTGTACGGAATATCAGAGGAAGATAAAACGGTAGCAAGAAAATCTCCCACATGGCAAATAGTG
>NC_142934.1:51643708-51646208 GCF_046866305.1 Octopus bimaculoides | reverse complement strand
ATGAAGTATAGCGGTTCCCTACTGTTGACTGATGCTGCTCAGTATATGGTAGTTGCTGCAGAAACATTGCAAGTTATGTACGCAAAGCTCTTCCATGTAGCCTGCTTCTACCTACTGCACAACTGTGCTCTATAAGTAAAGGCTACGCTGCAGTCGATTGTCTGATTGCCACTGTCAAAGCTGCTACTACAAAGAACAAACACCGTCGAGAGCATTTCAGAACAATCGGATATCCCACTCAGCCAATTGTGACTAGGTGACGCAGCTGGTCGGATGCCAGCAATTGCTATGCCGAAAATCTTGGAGAAATTACAAAAATTGTAGAGAGTTTTGAGGACGAAGACATTTTGGCGCAGAGAACGAAAAATCTGTACGAAATCCCGCTCAAACTATATGCAGTTGAAAGAGTTGGTTCTGAAAGCCTAGTTAACTGCCTTTACCATCTACGATGCTTACAAAATTCTCAAAAAATTGAAATTCAACGAAGACCCATGTTGCATCATGAATTACATTGATTCTAAATTCAATATAAGCCAAATGAATTCGATAATTCAATTAATGAACCCCAAAGTTTCACCCACGGAATATGTAGATCTGATAATATCCAAGCGATATCAGCTGCTGTAGAAAGCAGTTTTTTTATGCTAAAAAAATGCTTGCAAAAGACAGGAATTTTTTGCCTACAATTATAAAGCATATATCATATTGCCTACAAGTATAAAGCATATATCAATATTGTACTATAATAAATTTCTACAACAGTTATTTTTAAAATTGTTTTGATAATAATCGTATATCATAAAGTAATCAAAACTAGAATGAACTCCCTACTGTTTATGAATTCATTAATAATAATGTTAAAATCTATCAAAGTGTGAAAATAAGGTTAAAATCAAGCAATTTTGGGGATTTCAAAAATTGCCCTAATAATAACAGCCCTTATACATTTTGGTTGGTTGATTGGTTGGTTGAGTGAGTGAGTGAGTGAGTGAGTGAGTGAGTGAGTGAGTGATTTCCTCAATCATACTTCACATCGTATAGGAATGGGCGGCGAGTAAAGGAGAGGTTCAAAGAGAGAGAAAACATAAGAGGTGCAATTTGAGTGTCTTAAAACTTTCTGAAAAATACATTCCTTTAATGAAATTGTGCAGACATAGGTCTTCAATGCTGTTTATTGCGATTGTGCTGATAAAATTTAGAAAACTAATAACATATATATAATGAAATATACAAATGAGAAATTTGTTTTATTTGATTTTAGGCTAATCGCCCTTCTTTTTCACGCTTCAGTCATTAGACTGCGCTCATGCTGGGGCATCCCCTTAAAAGGTTTAGTAAAACAAATCGACCGCAATAGTTATTTTTTAAAAGTCTGATACTTCTAAACGTTTCTTTCGCAGAAACGCTAATTGCGTGAACGTAAGCAAACCAACACCGGAATACGCACATGTCCATATACACATATATGTAGATAAACAGAGATCTTTCAGTTACTCACAAAGCTTTAGTCGGCGCGAAGATATAGAGAAGACACTCACCCAAAGTGCCATACTTTGGGATCGAACCCATAACCACACCTGCGCCTAATGTATTTTTGTTTGAAAAATTAGTATTCATCTTCATTTTATTTTGGCACCGTGAAATTTACTAAAAGTTAAACGATGGTTAATGAGTGTATGCCATATTTCCTGATTTTATCCATAATGGCAAAAATATATTTCCATGGTTAGTTGTTAGATGACGGATAGCACTGAAATAAGTATATATATTGGTGAATGATTACGAATTATAGATGTTTGATTACTGTCTGAATGAGCCGAATTATAGATGTGTTTGATTACTATTTTGTATTAAAGATTTTGACGTCACATGTTGTGAAGAAATCATTTTAACTGTTATGCATCCAATTAATTGTAAACATTGGAATCACAATGAAATATTCTGAAGTAATTTTTCCTGCGTTTAGTGATTCAGAATATTTTAGATTCCGAAGAGACATTGAAATATACGAAGGCATAGATTCTTTGCTAAAACCATAAACCACATACGTGTATGTGTGAGTGTGTGTGTGAATGTCTGTGTGCATATATGTGTGTGCGTGTGTGCATATATATATATATATATATATATATATATATATATATATATATATAAATTTACGTGTGCGTGTGTGTGAGTGTGTGTACTTCCCATTAAGGAAGTGAATATGCATTTATGTACATAAATGTTTGTGTGTGTAGTGTACTTATGCAATAAATCTGAAAATGGAAAGTAGCAATACATTCCATACGTAGGAAATTATACTTGAAGCTAAAACTACATATGACCAATACACTTAAAATTGATTTTAACGTCCGTATGCAAGTGTCTACATATTTGTATAACTAGAACTTGTTTTTGCTCCTTTTTTTTCATTTTTATTTTCTGTGTACTTTCGTTTCTTTGTTTTTTGGGTTATTTTTCTTTCTTTGCAAAAATGGCGCATCACCTTATGGCTAGG
>NC_142934.1:51631208-51641208 GCF_046866305.1 Octopus bimaculoides | reverse complement strand
CTTCTCAACCATTCTGTTTATTAAAATTCCCACCATAAAGCTTTGGACATTGGTTTTCAGAACTGCCTTCTACTTCTCTAAATGCATAGGTGTGTGTGTGTGTGTGTGTGTGTGTGTGTGTGTGTGTGTGTGTGTGTGTGTGTGTGTGTGTGTGTGTGTGTGTGTGTGTGTGTGCGTGTGTGTGTGTGTGTGTGTGTGTGCACGCGTGTATGTGTATGTATGTGTGTGTGTTATATGCATACATACATACATGCATACATGCATACATGCATTCATACATAAATCCATACATGCATGCATACACATACATACATGTGTGTGTATGTGTGTGTGTGTGTGTGTGTGTGTGTGTGTGTGTAGGCGCAGGTGTGTAGGCGCAGGCGCTTCGCAGTCACATGGATCCGTGTTAAGTCCCACCTTCAGCAGGTGTCCTCTACTATAGCCTCGGGCCTCTAGTATTCTGAGTGGATTTGGTAGACGGAAACTGAAAGAAGCGCGTCGTATACGTGTGCGTGTGTATGTATACACATACACACATATATACATACATCCCTCTTTCTCCCTCCTTGTCGGTTGTGCGTGTGAGTGTTTGTGTATGTATGTATATTAATACATATGTAGAGGGATAGAATACATATATTTCAACTAATGCCTCTAATTACATGTGGCACCTTCGGCAAGTGTCTTCTACTATAACCTCGGACCGACCAAAGCCTTGCGCGTGGATTTAGTAGACGGAAACTGAAAGAAGCTCATCATGTGTGTGTGTGTGTGTGTGTGTGTGTGTGTGTGTGTGTGTGTGTGTGTGTGTGTGTGTGTGTTTGTCCCCCAACATCGCTTGACAACCGATGCTGGTGTGTTTACGTCCCCTTAAATTAGTGGTTTGGCAAAAGAGACCGATAGAATAAATACTAGGCTTACAAAGAATAAGTACTGGGTCGATTTGCTCGACTAAAAGCGGTGCTCCAGCATGGTCACAGTCAAATGACAGAAACCAATAAAAGAATATATATATATATATATCATTATATAAATATATATATACATATGTATATTATATATATATATATGTGTGTGTGTGTGTGTGTGTGTGTATAATTATATATATATATGTATATATGGGACAGGTTTCTATGATGTTTTCATCGACCAGATTTACTCACAAGGCAATTGTCGGCTTCGCCTTATAGTAGAAACCACGTAGTTGCAAATATGTATGTTTATGTATGTATGCACGTATCAATATAAAATTATAGGAGGAGGAAAGTGAGAAAGAATTATGACTATTCAATTGTCCCTATGTCAGCATGGAAAAGGATAATAAATAATAATGAGGCTCATGATGGTAAGAATCAAAGAGAATTACCAAACTTTTGAAACCTGTGTGTGGCAGTATATTTTATAATTATACAATTTAATTTATATTTAATTAAACTTTTAAAAGCAAATGTTGCAACGGATGGTTTGGATTATTTTGTCAACACATACATGTGTGTGTGTGTGTGTGTGTGTGTGTGTGTGTGTGTGTGTGTGTGTGTGTGTGTGTGTGTGTGTGCATATATATAGATAGATAGATAGATAGATAGATAGATAGATACATACATACATACATACATACATACAAACATACAAACATGCATTCATGCATGCATACATACATACATACATACATACATACATATATATGCATATACATATATGTGTATGTGTGTATATTTACACACATGAGTCTAGAAATATATATACGCATGTATATACGTACACTTTTTAGATATATTACATAGATATATTGTTTATTACATATAAAACATTCGTGATTGTATGTGTATTTGTGTGTGCATGCACGTATATGAATATCACAATTCTGTCTCCCTCTTTCTCAGTCTCTTCATTCCTTCCTCATACCCACTCTCCCTCGCTCTCCCTCATTCTCCCTCTCTCTCTTTCTCTCTATCTGTCTTTTCCCTATTTATCCAATCATAGATCGTGTGACATTGAAAGTTTTTTGCTTTTCTGGGGTTTTTTTGTTTTTCATTTTTGCTTTCATTTGTTCTTTCAAGATCAATGATCGAAAGTATCTGAAGACTTGCCTCCTTTTTACTGACCAATTCTTTGATTGGTAAAGAATTGGTCAGTTAACAAAGAAGAAAGAAAGAAAGAAAGAAAGAAAGAAAGAAAGAAAGAAAGAATAACAGAAAGAAAGAAAGACTGAATGACAGAAAGAAAGAAGGAAAGAAAATTGAGAAGGTAACCTAGAAAGTAGAAAAAAGAAAGGATAAATCGATAGATAGATAGATAGATAGATAGATAGATAGATAGATAGATAGATAGATAGATAGACAGGTAGGTAGGTAGGTAGGTAGGTAGGTAGGTAGGTAGGTAGGTGGTTAGGTAGGTAGGTACGTACGTACGTATGCAGGTAGGTAGGTAGGTAGGTAGGTAGGTAGGTAGGTAGAGTAGGGGTGTTAAACAAACGAGATGGAAAGAAATGGAAGAAAGAGGAACGAAAATGGTGGAATGGAAATATAGTTTCGCTGTGAAGTTTTCAGCTTAATGTGGTTGGCAATAAAAAGCAGTAAATTGAACTTCGTATTAAGATGATAAGTTTTCTACAAGTAGCTCTAATTTAATACCACTACAAACTTGTTGAAACTGACGAATTGGATGATGGTGTATCTGTGTGTATAATGTATACGTGTGCATGAGTGTATATGTATGCTTAAGCGTGTAAGTGTAAATGTGTGCGCATAAATGTAGAAAGACAAGTTATCTGTTTGTATAAGAATATAATCATGACATTCGAGGTTCCAGTTCAGTATGTGGATCCTTCGGCATATATGTAGCCTAGATGGATAAGAAAGTTGTATGAAAACCGATTGGGGCTAGGACTTCAGCTATTTTTGAAAGAATTGACCTGTATTATACATTGTGCCATGATGATGATTTTGCCTGTCAGGTAACGGCAGGATTTCTGGTAGCGACTGGAATGTATCACAGTGAACACGGAGCCACCAGCGGTGGGTCATTCAGAACGTACATTGACAGAGAGTTTGTTAAGCTAACAGCTAGAGATAGTGTAGAGTATTCACAATTTAAAGTGGCCAGCTACATAGACCACAAATTAGTAATGTGCACAAAAAAACTTGGGATACAAAGACTCGCGTCCGGTTACTGGAAGTTGAACACAACCCAAAAACTTATTAGCGAGCTAATCAAGTGGCAGTTGCTGACAGTTTTCGTCAACAACCGGTAATGAGGCGTTCTATCGTTCGATGAGCTCAAATGGAGGCAGCACAACGTGACATCGAAGCCACAATTTACCATTTGGCGGACCAGGACGGGCGTGTGATACTTGGTTATAAGCATTCTAGATGTTGCACTGAATGCACCAATTACCATAGCAACAATTTTTACCTTTATGCTCATCTGTCTCGCTAGGTCCTGATATTTCTCAAATTTCTGTTTGATAATTATCCACTCTATTTAATTTCATTTTTACGTAATAAATATTTTTCTTTTGAAAATTAGCATTCATTTCATCATTTTGTGTAAGCACCAAGAAATTATATTTATTGTTAAATTATAATTAACGTATGTATGCCATATTTGTTGATATTACCTATAATGGCAAAAGTATACTTTCAAATTTACCCGTCGTATGATAGGTAACACTTTACCTGTCATTTATATGGTGTTTGAGCCAGGAAACTATTCTGATGATATAACACCAAAAGCATTCGGTTACTGCTCGTCATGAGTTGTTTACTTCAATGTCAAGGACAAAACTATTACTGCAGATGGACTCGAACTCAGCATTTCAAGTTTCTTCTTTTTTATATGTTAGTCGGTAACAGAGAGGCACTGCTCATGACAGTTGCATATCATCCCCTGATTCATGAGATCGATTAAGCTGATGACCAGATCCAATATCTGCAGGGAAAACAATCGTAGCGGGACCAGATTTGAGTTTGCATTGAATACTTGCTAAGGAAAACACTTGTCGATTCCATAGCATTGCTGCTTCTTCACTATTTTGACACCAAACTGTCCGTGACCGACCATGATTCTATGATATAAACTTTCTTTTTTTTTAATTTTCCATCACACTTTTATGCTAATTTATGTTCGTGACACCAGTTTAATAATAGCAAAGTTATTTTACTAAATTCATCATTATTATGAAAATATACGCGTTAAAGCGGTAAATTACATCGATACCTGCCGCTGCTCTAACTATGACTGTATATCACCAATAGCGCACTTAAGCAAACAGATGTGTCCAACTGATAATATATTAATACAAGGTCACAGCCTATAGTAAAGGGGTCCAGTTTATTGAATTGTCTATAATTACTGTTTAACTGATGCCGGATAAATGAAAATTGCAAAAGTCTAGTCCGACTAGATTTAAATTTAAGTTGTGAAGGCACACAACTAAATTGTAAAGCCATACATTTTGTCCGTTACTCTAATATTAATTATGACTGCAGACATGGCCGATTCTATGATATAAAGTACACTTTTCCATCATCTCATGACGCGGTATCTTAAGCAATTATTTCTTATCAAAACCTCGTAGCAACCAAAGATTTGTAAATGAGATTGAGTAGAAGAAAACTCTATGGAAGCTCACTGGATTTAACGAATATGTAATTCTGGTGGTTGAACGACTGAATGCTCATCGTTAATCTAACACAGGATCCATCATTATTTCTACTACTTCATAGTACTGCTGTTCAACTAACAGTAACCATCTTTCATATCAGTACATATATATATATATATATATATATATATATATATATATATATATATATATACTTATAGGCGCAGGGGTGGCTGTCTGGTTGGTAGCTTGCTTGCCAATAATATAGTTCCGGGTCCAGTCCCACTACGTGGCACTTTGGGCAAGTGTCTTCTACTATAGCCTCGGGCTGACCAAAGCCTTGTGAGCGGATTTGGTAGACGGAAATTAAAAGCCCGTCGTACATATGTATGTGTGTGTGTGTGTGTGTATGTTTGTGTGTCTGTGTTTGTCCCTCCAACATCGCTTGACAACCGATGGTGGTGTGTTTACGTCCCCGTAAATTAGCGGTTCGGCAAAAGAGACCGATAGAATAAGTACTAGGCGTACAAAGAATAAGTCCTGGGGTCGACTAAAGGCGGTACTCCAGCATGGCCGCAGTCAAATGACTGAAACAAGTAAAAGAGTAAAAGAGTATACATACACACGTATAGATATATACATCCACACACATATACATATACATATGTGTGTGCTTATATATAAACATACATACATATATATATAACATTCACCGTCAAATCTCTTAGCTCTTATAGATTCCGAAGTTACAAGAATTTGTTACCAAAGCAACAAAATGTGGAAATACCAAAGATATTAATAAGCTCCTTAATGGCGTTAGTGTTGAGTCGGTAGAAATAACGGAACACCAAATTAAATCTATAACACGTACGTAGTCTGTCTTTCTCGATTTTAAGTTAAAATCAAATCGGCATCAACTTGATTTTTCGTTGCAGGCTCGATAGTTATACACTAGTAATTATGCCAACTAGACACAATGAAGATGAAGACTTTAAGTAGTCTCCCAACTTGCTACAAATAGCAGGAAAAACTTCCTTAAACTAACGTATAAAAACAAAAACGACGAAACATTGCGCCTTTGCGCCATATATTTCCTCGAATGATCTAGTGGTCTGGGGGTTGCACTCACGATCATAAAATCCTGATTTCAATTCCTGGGCGAACAGTGCGTTGTGTTCTTGAACAAGACACTTCATTGCATATTGCTCTGCAATCACTCCGTAATCTGACGTGTGGGATACCGTGTACCTATAGAGGCAATGTCGATTTAAGGGCAGGAGGGAGCTGATGCATAACATAAATATTTGATCACTAAAAATTAATCATCTATGGAGGTTATGCAGTTACAAATTGCGGAGACCTTATCTGTCGAACACGACAAAAGAGTCCATCAACTACACCAACACAAAATTGATTTGTTTCTATGTGAAAATACAATCAATATTTTCTTTTTGATGGTGGCGAATACCTTAGAGTCAAGAATAAATTTGCATGATTCCAGCACCTGGTTTTGGTTTCTAAGGCGACTAACTGGTAGAATCGTTAGCACGCCGGGCAAGATGCCTAGCAACATTTCGTCCGTCTTCACGTTCTGAGTTCAAATTACGCCGAGCTCGACTTTGCCTTTCACCTTTTCGGGGTCGCTAAAATAAGTACCAGTTGAACATTGGGATCGATGTAATCGAATTACTCCCTCCCCCCGGAATTGCTGACCTTGTGCCAAAATCTGAAACCAATAATTAAAATAGACCTGTGTGCATTTATAATAACACCTCTCTTCACACCCAGACATGGAAATACCTTTGTTGGGAAAAATGTATTGGGAGAGAAATTTTTGTTTATAGACAATGTGCAATATATGTAAAAACAACTGAACTGTTGAACTTGTATTTTATCTGCTACAAACACCGAATCCGTTATCCATAACTCACTTTCTTATATTTTTAAATTAGAACAACATATAGTAAAATTGTTGATTCATGATATGTTTGATCAAACGGGAACTAATTTACCAACTAATTTACCTACGGCTAATTAAGTATCGATGACTAAAATAAAACTGTGTACTATTATATTTAATATGTTCCAATGCATTCAAGCTTAGAAAGATCTTCGCTACGAAAACTGTCTCGGGAGAGATATTCTCAATATGTGTGTGAAAAAACACATCGCTTTCGACAATGCATAACATCAGAGCACGAGGTCAGAAATTTCAGGAGTAGGGAAAAGTCGATTAAATCGCCCCAATCACTTTACCAATACCTTATTTTACCGACCCCAGAGAAATGAAAAGTAGAGTTTATCACGGTATGATCTGAACTCAGTACGTAAAATATCGGAGAAAATACAAGTTATTTTGTTTACTTCATCCGAGGTTCTAACGATTCTGACACTCCAACCACCTTTTACGTTGCTAGTAAATGTCTCCGTGAATGGATGGAATGCAAGGTGTTATTTAGGCACTCAACTATGAACATAAACAGCTGTAAGCTAATGAAGTTCATTAGATAATCATTTATTTTATTGACTTCTCTCTTTCTTTTATATATATATATATATATATATATATATATAGATATATATATATATATATATATATATATATATATATATATATATATATATATATATATATATATATATATATATATATATATATATATATATATATACATGACAGAAGTAAATAGACACCCCTATAATCATTAGAATTTCTTTAAATCAGAAATTATACATTCAAATTATTTATTAATTGTTATAATGTAAATATTCAATATCTAGTAGACATGACCTTTGTATTTTTCAATATAAGGACCCTTTTAGGCATGTTACAGATCAGATTATGAATATTCTCTCGCGGAATTTGTTGCCAAGTTTTATGCAGTAATCTCAAATGATCTGGCTTTGAGGATGCTTTCTTGTTCTTTTTATGAAGTGTCCTGTCCATTATGTCCTAGAGGTATTCAATAGGGTCCTTATCTGGTGACTGGCTTGGCCATGGAAGTTTTTAATACCATATTCATCCAACAAATCTTGGGTCATTTTAGCCATGTGACAAGGAGTCCCATCTTCCATAAATAAAAAGTCTTCTTTAATCATTTCACCACTGGAGAAGATTGGAAAGAGTCCTTCCTGCAATATGGACACATAATTATCGGAGTTTATGTTTACATCAAACTCCACCATCTCTAATTGCTCCAAATTGCTCCCCAAACCATAACAGAACAGCTGCCATGTTTCATTGTTAGCTGCAATCTTTTCACATCAAATTCTTGATCACAGTTTCCAGACCCACACTCAACCACTGTCAAGAAATACAGCAAATCTGAACTTATCAGAGAATGTGACAGTGTCCCAAAATGCTACTAACTTCTCCACCATCTCACTGGCCCAATCTTTTCTCCGCTTGATGTTGACTGGTCGAAGAAGTGGCTTCCTTCTTGCTGCTCTGCCATTGTAACTAAGTTTGTGGAGATACCTGACAGCTGTTGTGGGACTGACTTTAACTTGTTCTGCTATGTCAGAGGCCTTGCAATGAGGATTATCCTCCATACTTCCCTTATCAAAGAGAAGGGTCCTGTCAGAGAGCCCTGGCTGATCTGAGCGAGGTGACGTAGGCTCCTTCCCCTCTCTGGGGAATTGGACAATCACTTTATTAACTGAAGAAAGCAGGATCCCAAAGTTTTCTACGATTTTACGCTATGTCCACCTTCAGAATGACCCACAATGCTGCCTCTATAAAATTCGGACAGTTCCAAGGCTTCTTTTGTACATGGCATGATTAAACAATCACATATACAACCTGAAACATAAAAATGTCAATTAATAACAAATATAAACCTTTACAAGTTAGAATAAACATAAAACGATGTTTTATGAATTGTCTATTTACTTCTGTCTTGTCTGTGTACTAATGTATGTCATTATTCAGTTTTATTTCAAGATTTCTTGCCAATAGAGTATGAGCCGGTCTCTCACCAAGATCCAAGACTTCTTCATTGGAATTTCAACAACTTCAACAGGCTATTTTTGTATGTATATATATATATATATATATGTGCAGATTTGTATGTTTTGTTTTATTCTCATGCATATAGTTTCATATAGTTGCATGTTTAGACATGCTCATATATACATAAGTAATAAACTTCTGAAAAGTTTTACAGATTTTTACAGTTCCAGTGATGACTTGGTTTTGTAGTTTTCGAATCAGTTTTCTCCTTTCTGGTTTTGAGAAGCCTAATTTCTCAATATTGGTATTTAGGCAGTGTGTTACATATCCCAGTGTCCCAATAATTACAGCTATAAACCTGAACTTGTAATCTGGATAGAGTAACTATAGATTCCTCAATAGTTCCACGTAGGTATTTTCTATTTCGATGATCTATAGCTTTATGTTAACATCCGCTAGACAGCTGATTCCCACAACGGTACGGTTTCTCTTCTTTATCTCAAAATATTATGTCATATCTGTTATGTTTACATTTTATTGAGGTTTTCACTGGGATATTCCACCAGTACTCCTTTTTAGTAATCTGGTTATTGGTCCATGTTAGACTGCTTTGATGATCAATGTAACTATCATCTGGCACTTTTACTGACATATGCATGCATGGTTTTCTGATGATATACGATCATCTTTCCTTTCATCTGATGAGACGTTGCAGTAGAGTCGTGTATTTAAGGTTATCAGACAAAGAATGCCGCACAAGGAGCTGCTTTCCAAGTCTTATGATGATATCAGCCTCATGTATGCAAACTTAGTCAAGGAATGCACTTCAACACTTTGTGTTTAAAAGATGTTGCCGAAGGGATATGATACGACATTTAAAGATAATCTGGTCGATGTTAAGCCTCTGCTCCCTTGTTTTCGTCTTAGGTAGATATCACTGTTGATGTGAAAATTATGTTTGCTTGTTAATATCTTCCGGGTTTTCACATCAATGGCTCGGATCTCATCAAGCGTCCAATCAAGCAGCCCAAATGTTAGTATGAGTACTGCCACTGCAAAACACATTGTGGGTCACTCTTTCATTGAATGCAGGGAGTTCTGAGGTGCATATTTTCTTTATTCGGTTGTAATATACATAAAGTGACACGTGTTGTGTTACGGGTACCGTTATAAGATATGTTTTCATCCACCCCTAGATATCTGTAACATTCATCAGATATAGGGGAAAAAGTCAAGTCATTCATGGAGATGTTGCTAGTCTAGTTTACAGTTTTTCCTCTTTCCACAACCATATAGCAACATTTATCCTGACAATCGTATATCCTTTGAGAATGTTGTAACCAGGTCACAGTTCTTTTTCATCTCGTGCATATGCATGTATGTATCTATGTATGTCTATGTCTGTGTATGTATGTATGTATGTATGTATGTATGTATGTATG
>NC_142934.1:51596208-51628708 GCF_046866305.1 Octopus bimaculoides | reverse complement strand
GGTCTGCATAAAAAGCAGCCAACTCTACCTCTGGTCACAGTCTATTGTTTAAGAAAAGTTGACACATTGAAAAATGTTATCCGAGGTACTGTATTTTTGACAAAAAAGATAACCATGGCTCGAATACTTTGTTCATAGGTCTACTCGATCAGTGAAGATGTGGGGTTAAACAACAACAAAGAGAAAGTAACATTGGATATTTTAGTCCTAGACGTACGATGTCTAAGAGAAAAAAAAAAGACGTTATTGTTACGGCTGGAATGGTTTTGATCATGTAGCTGCTTGATCAAGGTTGTACCGTGATTAAACAACAACGATATGTGAGATACAGAAACATATATTACCGTGGTCTAATATCTAAATTTAATTATCAAGATTAATATCTGAATTAATTATATCTTTCAATACCGGTTGAAATTTCTTTACAGTCTGAAAAGGGATTTCTGTCCAAAATGTTAATTTTCTTCTTTGACATAAATTCATTCCAATGTTTGGACAATTTGTGATAGTTATTACCACAGCAAAACATCGCTAGTTTCCTCAGATTCTAACTATTTCACAATAACATTTACATGAATTCATAAAATTCCTAAAAAGTTTATATCTTCTTCGCCCATTTCATCCTGAAAGGTCGTTGAGGGAATATCTTGGGAAGGTGGAATTGACGCACAAAGTTAACGTGCCATAAAATGTTGCCAATTAAAACAAAATAGCTATTTTTTCTCTTTGACCCAAAACATTGAATTTAGCCGAGTAATTGACGATCTTCATTAATATGTAATTAGAAGTCATTAATTTTGGCGTAAATCTAATTGTGTATTTATTTTCATTCGTCTTGTTTTTGTTGTTATTTAATCACAAATTGACCTATTTAGCACATCTATGGATGATAAAACGTATTCCAGTCGGGACCAACTTGTCTTCTTTTTTAAATTATTTTTACTGACATCAGGTATTTAGGACTACATTATGTAATATTCTTAAAATTCCTTTAAGATGATTAAGCATTTATTTGAGTAGTATTTGGTTACTATTTTTAGCAAGTTGAGCAACTACGAAAGGGCTCTGAAACGATTATTATTAGTATTATTAAGTAACCAAGACGACCAACACGCCGAACACATAGAAAACCCAGCAACATATGCTTCCTTAAAATACCCCATTTTAGCGAGAGTATTATTACAGCCATCCGAAGGACTAGACATACAACTAGCCCACTCCGGCCCTTCTCTGAGAGGACACCTCGCAAAGAAACGAATAAGGGACAACAATCAATGCACACTAACAAATTGTCCCATCCATGACACAGATTTATGCCAACGGGTAAATGTTGTGTATAGAATACAATGTAACAAATGCAACAAGTTCTATGTCTGTAGCACAACAAGACCGTTACATGTCCGCATCAAAGAACATCTGAACACGAGAGTCTCCTCCTTAAGAAAACATCTAGACAGATGCCGGAACACTGAAAATAGCATAACAGTCACAATTGAAGCCAATGAAAGAAATTTGGGTAATTTAAGAATTAAGGAAGCTATACTCATACACAGACTAGGACCCCAAATTAACAACAGGCTGGAGGTTGATAATCAATATATTATTTAGCAACATCTGGACGCATGTAGGTTCATTTTTTTATATGCTAATCTATTGTTTATAATAAAAAGAAAAGAGAAGAGAAAAAGAAGGGAGAAAAAAGGAAGCTGCACGTGATGTCTTGGAAACAACTCACACATGCAAGTGCTACCAGTCGAGAACTCCGCATACCGGAAGCCAGCAAGTGTATGGGGTCATCAGGAGAGAATGCGCGCCGTTTCGGGGCCTACCTCTCGACGGCATCAATGCGCACTGCCCCCCCCCCTCACTGATATGAGGCCCTGCTTGCTTGATCAACTGGTTATTAAAAACAAAGATCAATATTTCTCTAGCCATCGCTCATCGTCTCTTTTTAACCAAATCCAGTGGCTAGCCTTCTCCACTGTAGTTTGGATATCACTCATAGTGGTAATTACTTTACGATGAGTTAGGCCTAACGATAACAGCAGTCGTCTCACACTGTGTCCAACAAACCCTCTACATCCAACTTCGATTGGAAAATGCTCCGTTTTCCAGCCTGCGTCTTCACATTTCTCGAGTAGGTTTACATAACGGTCCATCTTTCGAGCCCGCGCGGCGTGCATATTATCTTCATGAGGAACCGTTAACTCAACTAGATTTACAACTTTTCTTCTTTCACACCACATTAAAATGTCAGGTTTTTCCGTAACTGGGATGGGAAAGAATGCCTGGCACCCAGGTAAATCTGCAGTCACTTCCCAATAGTCGTTCCGCTTTTCATCTCTCATAGCAAGTTTCTTGTTCTTTTTCTTGAAACGGATCCGCTGACCTGACCGCACGAAGGTAATGAAATCTCTAGATGGTTCTTTCACGGTCTTTTCTCAGTGTTGTTGAGATGAATTTGGTTCTTCATAGCATTGAAGATAACCTTCAAGACCAGGTTGTGTCTCCATGTATACCTATTCAATGCTAAGGAACAGTTGGAAAGAATATGTTTCAGTGTTCCGACCTTTCCGCATTTGCATATGTCATTCTCTGAGACGTTCCATCTTACGAGTTTCGTAGGTGACGGCAAAACATCATAGGATGAACGAATCAGAAAACTTAGCCGAGATGTCGTCCACTTCCATATTTCATCCCAACGTATTTTCCTCTCAACAACATGTTCTTCCCATCTCTTCATCTGTCCTTGTTGACTACATCAGATTAAATGAAGCTCTCTTTCTCTGCTTCTCTTGTTTTGACGCTGTTGCTAACAACAGATCTGCGTTCGCTCCGCATCATACTTGCAAACGGTCTGAACTGATTTGCACCAAAACCAAGTCCTCTCCGATGGTTCTGTGTTGCACCCACCATATCTCTGTGTATAAGAGAAGACAATATGTCATCAGTCTCTGCTTCTGCTTTCCACTTCCTGGCTGTTTTCACCTCTGGTGGAAGCTGCACGTATAATACATAACTTAGAAGCAGCGCTATAGATGTACCAACACACACGAGATTGAGACATAGCCGACCTCACGCACTTCTCATGAGGAATTCCGGAAGGAGCTTCGTGAGACCACTGCTGAGACGCTTCCGTAAAAAGAAAAGCCGATAGAAAACAGATTATAGCAGCGACTCCATCTAAGAATATCTGAAGAAGGAATTGTATTCCGAAATATCATCGGAATATGGATAACTAAATTACACTAGGTATATAGTCCATTTTTTGTATTATAGTGTATTGTTGTACCATTCAAAACTTTTTATTCTTTATTATTATTATTATTATTATTTTATGTTTGACTTTTGTTTTGCATTTGTACAAGTTGGATCCAAGTCTCACCCAGAGACCTCAAGAGACAACAAGTTAGAAGTTCATGTAGGTGTTATGCCTAGGGTACCATATATTTGGATTTGTACAGTTTTGTTCAAGTGAATGTTTAAGAAACCATAAGAAAATTATGTGTTTGCTTTAAAATTTGAGATCACATAGACAGTATTTTACGTAGGATATGGGCAGTTCCCATGAGCACTATCTTTTGAACTTCAGCCATTTTGGGGTTTCCTGGAATCTGATCTAGGTAGTAATCAGCCCGTTTCGCTGTCATTCCCAGGGCACCTATGACAATAGGTATTGTTTTCGTCTTCAGATTCCACATTTTGCTAATTTCTATTTCAAGATCTTTATATTTGCTCAGTTTTTGGTAGGTCTTGAAAGATACGTTTATATCGATTGGGACAGTCATATCAATGAGGAGGCATGATTTTTGTCTGAAGTCTTTCAGTATGATGTCTGGCCTATTTGCGTCTATCTTTCTGTCAGTTTGAATGGTGAAGTTCCAGAGGAGTGCAATGTGATCATTTTCAAGTACTGGGGGTGGTTTGTGTTCCCACCAGTTTTTATCATGGGGCAAGTCCAGGTTTTTGCATATTACCCAGTGAATATATTGTGCAGCTCTATCATGCCTGTTGAGATACTCTGTAGGCGCAAGCAGACTGCACATGGAGACAACATGATCGATGGTCTCATTTTGTTGTTGGCATATACGACATAATGGGGAGCTGCCGTTCTTTAATATGTTGGCCTGGTAGTTCTTTGTAGGTAGGCATTGATCTTGGGTTGCTATGATAAACCCCTCTGTTTCTGATTTCAAGCCAGAGGCCATTAACCATTGGTGGGTAAGGGCTTTGTCAATATCTGTTATTATTATTATTATTATTATTATTATTATTATTATTATTATTATTATTATTATTCCGTAGTTTTATTTTTATAACATGCTTTCACTTCACTACCGAGCGCAGCTCTGTGTGCCTTGGGTATGTGCTGTGGTTTGCTGTGATGCTCTTATGGTTACTGTATTGAAAGTGTTTTGCGTAGGATATGTGCAGTGCCCAGCAGTGCAATTTTCTGTATGTTATATATATTTGTAAGTCTTATTATTATTTTATGTTTGTGTTATGCCTAGGGTACCATATATTTGGATTTGTACATAGTGTTGTTCTAGAGGATGTTTAAGAAACCATAAGAAAATTGTGTTTGTTTTAAAATTTGAGATCACATAGACAGTATTTAACATAGGATATGGGCAGTTCCCATGAGCACTATCCTTTGAACTTCAGACATTTTGGGGTTTCCTGGTATCTGAGCTAGGTAGTAATCAGCCCGTTTCGCTGTCATTCCCAGGGCACCTATGACAATAGGTATTGTTTTCGTCTTCAGATTCCACATTTTGCTAATTTCTATTTCAAGATCTTTATATTTGCTCAGTTTTTGGTAGGTCTTGACAGATACGTTTATATCGATTGGGGCAGTCATATCAATGAGGAGGCATGATTTTTGTCCGAAGTCTTTCAGTATGATGCCTGGCCTATTTGCGTCTATCTTTCTGCCAGTTTGAATGGTGAAGTTTCAGAGGAGTGCGATGTGATCATTTTCAAGTACTGGGGGTGGTTTGTGTTCCCACCAGTTTTTATCATGGGGCAAGTCCAGGTTTTTGTATATTACCCAGTGAATATATTGTGCAGCTCTATCATGCCTG
Organism: Octopus bimaculoides; assembly: GCF_046866305.1. Classification (NCBI taxonomy): domain Eukaryota; kingdom Metazoa; phylum Mollusca; class Cephalopoda; order Octopoda; family Octopodidae; genus Octopus; species Octopus bimaculoides. The sequence continues at coordinate 51,623,624 of NC_142934.1, read as the reverse complement.
TTGAGATACTTTGTAGGCGCAAGCAGACTGCACATGGAGACAACATGATCGATGGTCTCATTTTGTTGTTGGCATATACGACATAATGGGGAGCTGCCGTTCTTTAATATGTTGGCCTGGTAGTTCTTTGTAGGTATGCATTGATCTTGGGCTGCTATGATAAACCCCTCTGTTTCTGATTTCAAGCCAGAGGCTATTAGCTATTGATGGGTAAGGGCTTTGTCAATATCTGCATTATTCGCTCTCTTTGGGTATTTGCCATTGAGAGGTTTTCCATCCCATTTTTCAGTCATAATATCTAAGGCAGCAATTTTAGCGCTTAGCTTTTTCTGCAGGTGTTTCTAGTTCGTCTAATTCTTGAATTTGTTGCAATTGGAATTCACTTAGATATTCCTTTGCCTGTTTTGTTACTGAGTAAGATTCTTTCTTGCTTTCATGTTTTGAGACAAGTTTTAGCATCCAGTCCTCAGAATTTTTCAGATAGGTGTCTAGGCCAATTGTGGCTACCTTCATTGTTAATGCCAGCTGTAGAAGTCCTCGGCTTCCCTCTTTTCTTGACAGATAAAGACGTTCTATATCTGCCTTAGGGTGGTGCATTCTATGCATTGTCAACAGTTTTCGTATTTTTCTGTCAACATTACATATTTCAGTAATTGACCAGTTAACGATATTGAAACTGTAAGTCACGACTGGTATGGCTAGAGCATTGATCGCTTCGATCCTGTTTCTCGCGTTCAGCTCTGTCTTCAGTATTGCTCTCACTCTGCGATAACATTCTCTTCTGATCCTTTCCATCATCACTGAATGCTTGATATTGTCCCCTTCAATTACCTCTAGGTATTTGTAGCTCTCCGCTGGTTCTAACTCTTTTATGACATTTTGCTGGTCAAGGTTCACATTCGATGTTTTTGTCATTTTTCCTTTGATAAAGGTAGCTTTTGCACATTTATCAAGGCCAAATTGTATCTTGATGTCATCACTGAATTGTTTAACAATCGCTAGTAGACCTTTGAGTTGTTGGTCATTTTTTGCAAAGAACTTTAAATCATCCATGTAAATGAGATGATTTATATTTTTATCAAATATTTTATAACTATACTGTGCATCATTGAGCAATTTTGAGAGCGGTATTAGGGCTAGACAGAAGAGGAGTGGTGATAGTGAGTCACCCTGGAAAATGCCACCTGAAATTCTTACATCTCCAGCATTTAGAGATTCATTGTCATTGTTCAACGTCAGTGTGGTTCTCCATGATCTCATACTTACAGATAAAAAGTTTCGCAGAGTGGGAGCTATTTTATACATTTCCAGACATTTCCTAATCCAGCTATGTGGCAGGCTATCAAAGGCCTTTTTATAGTCTATCCAGGCTATTGACAAGTTTTTGTGTCGCTTGTGACAATCTTCTAAGATCATCTTATTGATGAATAGCTGATCTTTACAACCATAAGATCCACGTTTACATCCCTTTTGCTCATTATTATTATTATTATTATTATTATTATTATTATTATTATTATTATTATTATTATTATTATTATTATTATTATTGTTCAGTAGTTTTATTTTTATAACGTGCTTTCACTTCACTACCGAGCGCAGCTCTGTGCGCCTTGGGTATGTGCTGTGGTTTGCTGTGGTGCTCTTATGGTTACTGTATTGAAAGTGTTTTGCGTAGGATGTGTGCTGTGCCCAGTAGTGCAATTTTCTGTATGTTATATATATTTGTAAGTCCTGGTGTTTTTGTTATGTATTTGTCTGAATATTTTTTTATTATACCTAAGGCACCTACTATAATAGGAATTGTTTCTGTTTTTAGATTCCACATTCGAGTTACCTCTATTTCCAGGTTTTTGTATTTTGAAAGTTTTTCCATTTCTTTTAGAGAGACGTTGTCATCTGCTGGTATTGATACATCAATTAGAAAGCATTTTTTAATTTTTATTATTATTATTATTATTATTATTATTATTATTATTATTATTATTATTATTATTATTATCATCATCATCATCATCATCATCACGTGCTTTCACTGCACTATCGAGTGAAGCTCTTTGTGTATTTGGGTATGTTCTGTGGTTTGTTGTGATGCTCTTATTTTTACAGTATTGAAAGTGTTTTTTATGTAGAATGTGTGCGGTGCCTGATAGTGCTAGTTTCTGTAAATTATATATACTCGTTAGTCCCGGTACTTTTGTCATGTATTTGTCTGATATTATTATTATTATTATTATTATTATTATTATTTTATGTTTGACTTTTGTTTTGCATTTGTACAAGTTGGATCCAAGTCTCACCCAGAGACCTCAAGAGACAACAAGTTAGAAGTTCATGTAGGTGTTATGCCTAGGGTACCATATATTTGGATTTGTACAGTTTTGTTCAAGTGAATGTTTAAGAAACCATAAGAAAATTATGTTTGCTTTAAAATTTGAGATCACATAGACAGTATTTTACGTAGGATATGGGCAGTTCCCATGAGCACTATCTTTTGGACTTCAGCCATTTTGGGGTTTCCTGGTATCTGAGCTAGGTAGTAATCAGCCCGTTTCGCTGTCATTCCCAGGGCACCTATGACAATAGGTATTGTTTTCGTCTTCAGATTCCACATTTTGCTAATTTCTATTTCAAGATCTTTATATTTGCTCAGTTTTTGGTAGGTCTTGACAGATACGTTTATATCAATTGGGACAGTCATATCAATGAGGAGGCATGATTTTTGTCTGAAGTCTTTCAGTATGATGTCTGGCCTATTTGCGTCTATCTTTCTGTCAGTTTGAATGGTGAAGTTCCAGAGGAGTGCAATGTGATCATTTTCAAGTACTGGGGGTGGTTTGTGTTCCCACCAGTTTTTATCATGGGGCAAGTCCAGGTTTTTGCATATTACCCAGTGAATATATTGTGCAGCTCTATCATGCCTGTTGAGATACTCTGTAGGCGCAAGCAGACTGCACATGGAGACAACATGATCGATGGTCTCATTTTGTTGTTGGCATATACGACATAATGGGGAGCTGCCGTTCTTTAATATGTTGGCCTGGTAGTTCTTTGTAGGTAGGCATTGATCTTGGGCTGCTATGATAAACCCCTCTGTTTCTGATTTCAATCCAGAGGCCATTAACCATTGGTGGGTAAGGGCTTTGTCAATATCTGCATTATTCGCTCTCTTATTATTATTATTATTATTATTATTATTATTATTATTATTATTATTATTATTATTATTATTATATATGACTTTTGCTTTGTATTTGTACAAGTTGACTCCAAGTTTCATCCAGAAACCTCAAGAGACAATAAGTTAGAAGTTCATGTTGGCGTTATGCCTAATGTGTCATATATTTTGTTTTGCACATAGTATTGTTCTAGAGAATATTTAAGAAAATAAAAGAAAATTATAAGTTGGTTTTAAAATTTGAGATCACATAGACAGTATTTTACGTAGGATATGGGCAGTTCCCATGAGCACTATCTTTTGAATTTATGCCATTTTGGGATTTCACGGTACCTGAGCTAGGTAGAAATCGGCTCCTCTTGCTATCATTTCTAGGGCACCTATGACAACAGGTAGTGTTTTAGTCTTCCGGTTCCACATTTTGCCAATTTCTATTTCAAGATCTTTATACTTGCTCAGTTTTTGGTAGGTCTTGACAGATACATTTATGTCGACTGGGACAGTCATATCACTGAGGAGGCATGGTTTTTGTCTGAAGTCTTTCAATATAATGTCTGGTTTATTCGCATCTATCTTTCTGTCAGTTTGAATGGTGAAGTTCCAGAGGAGTGAGACATCATCATATTCAAGTGGTTTGTGTTCCCACCAGTTTTTATCATGGGTCCAGGTTTTTGCAAATTACCCAGTGAATATACTGTAATGCTCTATCATGCCTATTGAGATAATCTGTAGGCGCAAGAATCGCACATGGAAACAACGTGATCAATGGTTTCATTTTGTTGTTGACATACACGACATGTTGGGCTACTGCCGTTCATTAATATGTTGGCATGGTAGCTCCTTGTAGGTAGGCATTGATCTTGGGCTGCTGTGATAAACCCTTCTGTTTCTTTCATCCAGAAGACACTAACCATTGATGGTTAAGGGCTTTGTGAATATCAGCATTATTAGATTTCTTTGGGTATTTGCCATTGAGAGGTTTTTCTTGTCATTTATCAGTAAGAATATTTAAGGCAGCAGTTTTAGCACGGGTTTTCATACGGTTAGCTTTTTCTGTGCTTGTTTCCAGTATGTCTAATTCTGGAATTTGTTGTATTTGGAATTCCCTTAAATATTCCTTTGCCCGTTTTGTTACTGAGCATGATGCTTTCTTGTTTTCATGCTTTAAGACAAATTTTGACATCTAATTATCAGAGTTTTTCAGGTAGGTGTTGAGGCCAAATGTGGCAATCTTCATTGTTAGTTCCAGCTGTAAATGTCCACGGCCATCCTTTTTTCTTAGCAGGTACTGAAACCTATTTGAAAATGATACCAGGATTACCATCCCTACAGGAAGTGCACAAAATCTTGTTAACTGGAACGAGGCATGTGCTGAGAAGAGCATTATCGCTGTGAAAACGACATTCATTCATGAATTTATTTATTTATTTATTTATTTTTAAATACATATTTTACCTGTGAATTTGCGTGTGTAAACTGGGAATGCATACAATGAGCTCCTCTGGCCTAGGTGTTCGGAAAACACTCGGCGAGAAATGGAAGAACATTTGAAGAAAGAAGAAAAAAAAAGAAACAACATAATAATAAAGGTCAGCTACTCATCAATAAGATGATCTTGGAAGATTGTCACAAACGACACAAAAACTTGTCGATAGCCTAGGATAGCTGGATTGAGAAATGTTTGGAAATGTATAAAATAGCATCTACTCTGCGAAACTTCCTATCTGTAAGTATGAGATCAGGAGAACGACACCGACTTTGAAGAGGGACAATGAATCTCTCAATGCTAGAGATGTAAGAATTAGCTTTTTATAGTTTTGTCGGTATGTACGGGGAAGTTCCAGAGAATCGATACATTTTCTCCCTCAGTCACAGCTTCAAGATGGTATTTATACCATTTGACAGCGGTTTTGATTTTATAATGCCGACATATTGTCCAATGTAAATACTGGCTGACTCTGTCATGTCTTGCTTTATATTCTACAGGTGCTAAGACTCTACACCCTGAGATTAGGTGGTCTATACTTTCAATCTCATCGTTACAGAATCAGCATTTTGAGTCAGCTCCATTTTTTATCACATTGGCTTGGTATTTCCGGGTGAATAAGTTTTGGTCTTGAGCAGCTAATATGAAACCTTCACTCTCTGCTTTTAGCCCTGAGCTTCGTAACCACTGATGTGTGTGTTTCTGGTCGACATCAGCTTGTTTGCTACGGGCCACGTACTTGCCATGCAGAGGTTTCTGTTCCCATCTGCTAGCTAATTTTTCATGTGCTTTTGTCTTTGCAATTAATTTTATTTTCTTTGCAGCAGCAGTTAGCGAATTTCCTTCAACCTGATCAATCTAGTAGGTATTTAAGAGATCAGTAGCGATTTTATTTTTGCTCTCTTTCAGAATAGAGTGAAGTCGTTCTATATCTGCTTTAGGGTGGTGCATTCTATGCATTGTCAACAATTTTCGTATTTTTCTGTCAAGATTACATATTTCAGTAATTGACCTGTTAATGATATTGAAACTGTAAGTCACGCCATTATGGCTAAATTATTGCTCGCTTCGACCCTGTTTCTTGTCTTCAGCTCTGTCATGAGTATTGCCCTTACCCTGCGATAACATTCTCTTCTGATCCTTTCCCTTATCATTAATTGTTTCGTTCCATCACCTTCAAATACCCTTAGGTATTTGTAGCTCTCCGCTGGTGCAAACTCCTTTATGACATTCTGCTGGTCAAGATTAACGTTGGATGTTTATGTCATTTTTCCTTTGGTAAATATAGCTTTTGTACATTTATCGAGGCCAAATTGCATCCTGATGTCATTAGTGACTTGTTCAACAATCGCTAGTAAGCCCTGTAGTTGTTGGTCGATTTTTGCAAAGAGATTTAAATCATCCATGTAAAAGAGATGATTTATATTTTTATCAAACATTTTATAGCCACATTGTACATCATTGAGCAATTTCGAGAGAGGTATTAAGACTAGATAAAAGAGGAGTGTTGATAGAGAGTCACCCTGGAAAATGCCACAGGAAATTCTTACATCTCTAGCATTGAGAGATTCATTGTCCCTCTTCAAAGTCGGTGTCGTTCTCCTGATCTCATACTTACAGATAAGAAGTTTCGCAGAGTAGATGCTATTTTATACATTTCCAAACATTTCTCAATCCAGCTATCCTAGGCTATCGACAAGTTTTTGTGTCGTTTGTGACAATCTTCCAAGATCATCTTATTGATGAGTAGCTGACCTTTATTATTATGTTGTTTCTTTTTTTTTCTTCTTTCTTCAAATGTTCTTCCATTTCTCGCCGAGTGTTTTCCGAACACCTAGGCCAGAGGAGCTCATTGTATGCATTCCCAGTTTACACACGCAAATTCACAGGTAAAATATGTATTTAAAAAAAAAAATATAAATAAATAAATTCATGAATGAATGTCGTTTTCACAGCGATAATGCTCTTCTCAGCACATGCGTCGTTCCAGTTAACAAGATTTTTTGCACTTCCTGTAGGGATGGTAAGCCTGGTATCATTTTCAAATAGGTTTCAGTACCTTTTTTTAATCATTCCTAGAGATCCTATAATCACTGGTACGATAGTCGCCTTGAGATGCCACATTTTTTCAATTTCTATTAGCAAGTCTTTATATTTACTGATCTTGTCAAATTCTTTCGCCGCTATATTATGATCGCAAGGAATACTCATGTCAATTAATAAACACATCTTCTTTGTCTCATCTTCTATAATAATATCCGGTTTATTAGCTTTTATAGTTTTGTCGGTATGTACGGGGAAGTCCCAGAGAATCGATACATTTTCTCCCTCAGTCACAACTTCAAGATGGTGTTTATACCATTTGACAGCGGTTTTGATTTTATAATGCCGACATATTGTCCAATGTAAATACTGGCTGACTCTGTCATGTCTTGCTTTATATTCTACAGGTGCTAAGACTCTACACCCTGAGATTAGGTGGTCTATACTTTCAATCTCATCGTTACAGAATCAGCATTTTGGGTCAGCTCCATTTTTTATCACATTGGCTTGGTATTTCCGGGTGAATAAGCTTTGATCTTGAGCAGCTAATATGAAACCTTCACTCTCTGCTTTTAGCCCTGAGCTTCGTAACCACTGATGTGTGTGTTTCTGGTCGACATCAGCTTGTTTGCTACGGGCCACGTACTTTCCATGCAGAGGTTTCTGTTCCCATCTGCTAGCTAATTTTTCATGTGCTTTTGTCTTTGAAATTAATTTTATTTTCTTTGCAGCAGCAGTTAGCGAATTTCCTTCAACTTGATCAATCTAGTAGGTATTTAAGAGATCAGTAGCGATTTTATTTTTGCTCTCTTTCAGAATAGAGTGAAGTTTTTTCGGTCTTTCATGTTTTTCAAAAAATTTCAGCATCCAATCGTTGGCTGTTTCAAGGTATTTCGCCAGTCCGACTGTGGTGGTTTTGTACGTAAGTTCAAGCTGGATCAAGCCTCGACCTCCCTGAGCTCTGGGACGGTAAAGACGATCCACGTCTGTCTTTGGATGGTGCATCTTATTACAAGTCAGTAGCTTACGGATTTTTCGATCAATTTTCATTATTTCACTGGTATTCCAGTTAAGCACATTATTATTATTATTATTATTATTATTATTATTATTATTATTATTATTATTATTATTATTATTATTATTATTATTATCATTATTATCATTATTATTATTCCTTCGTTACACAGTGTAGGTAAAAATGCACTGGAGTCTTTAGTCATCTGTCAAGTCACAACAAGGACCTCAGACAGATAATACTTTCCTTAACAAGTGCGCTGTGCCCAATAAGGCTGCTTTTCGCTGGCAGAATCGTTAGTACATCGGGTAAAATGCTTAGCGGTATTTCATCTGCACGTTCTGAGTTCAAATTCCGCCGAGGTTGATTTTGCCTTTCATCCTTTCGGGATCAATAAATTGAGCACCAGTGACACACTAGGGGCATGTAATCGACTACCCCTCCCCTACAATTTCAGTCCTTGTGCCTATAGCAGAAATTATTATTATTATTATTATTATTATTATTATTATTATTATCATTATTATTATTATTATTATTATTATTATTATTATTATTATTATCATTATTATTAATCTCTTTATCACAGTTTTTGTTGGAGCTCCTAGAATCTTGCATGCGTAGCGGGCTTACTACTTGCTGCATACGGTACCATCTATTCGTTCTACTGGGCACTCTATTCCAACTTCCTTTATATTCCTCTTGATACCTTCTGATACTGGTCCCAAGGACCCAACAATAGTTGACACTGTCTTCACCTTCTTCATTTTCCATAACCGAGCTATTTCTTACTTAAAAGGGTTGTATCTATCTATCCTTTTGCCTTCCTTCTTGGCTATTCGTGGGTCAAGGGGGCATGCAACGTCAACTATATAGCATATGTGGTGCACTTTGTCCACCATCACTACGTCCGGTATGTTATGCTCTGGCACCTGATCTGTTTGGATTGGGAAATCCCAGAGGATTTTGCTAGTCTCCGACTCCACTCTCTGTGGTTTGTGCTCATACCATTCTCGCCTCTCTCTCGCCCTCACTTTTCGCACAGTTTCCAATGTAGCACTTTCGCTACGTGGTCGTGTCGCCACAACATGTAGCAGTTTTGGGCAAGTCTAGAGCATTCGTTCGTGATATATGCAACGGTTTCATCCACTCTGTTGCAGATGCGGCACAGCAGAGACACTTGCTCATTCCTCAGATTGACCCTCCAATTCGTGGCCAGTACTTGGTCTTGCACTGCCAGTATAGTGCTTTCGGTCTCGTTTTTTAGGGTTTCTTTCATCAGCCAATCCTACCTATTTTTTCCAGAAACTTCTGTTGTGGCTATATAAAATTGATTGTGTAGTCCCTTCTTGCGTAATTCTTCTTCATATCCTTTTTGTACTCCTTCTTTTGTTTTCCCTTTTTTCTCTACTCTGAATACTCTCTCGTTCCTAATTGGCACTAGCAAGGTTTCTTTACTTTGGGCTAGGTATCTCATTAAGCTCTCGAGTTCGATACGCACGTAGTCTTCCACACTTATCAGTCCCCTTCCTCCATTTGCTCTCTTCATGTATAGGCGATAAGTGTCTGCACCTGGATGATGGGCTCCGTGCATTGTTAGGAACTTTCTTGACTGTCCATCTCCTTTAGCTCCCCTTGTGTCCACCTCAGGATTTCAGCACCACACCGAACTACTGCAAATGCGCGCGAATTTATTGCCAAAATGATGTTTCTGGCATTCAGCTTTGAAGCCAATATTTTTCTCACTCTCCGCAGGTATTCTCTTCATGTCGTGGCGTTTGATTCCATCTGCCTCAAGTATTCCCAGATATTTATAGCTGGATTGTGGCTGGATTGCCTTCATCATTTCACCACTTAGCAACCATATACCTTCTGTCCTGGCAAGCTTTCCTCGTCTCATCACGATCGCAGCACATTTTGAGTGTCCAAACTCCATCTTGATACCACTGGAGAAAATCTGCACAGACTGGACTAGGCTATCTAGTTTTGCCTCATTTTTTGTGAATAAGTTTCAGGTTGTCCATGAATAGCAGGTGGTTTAGTTTTCTCTTACCTCTTTCCAGATCATGCCCCAACTTTCTTTTCTGTACTATTTCACTCAAGGGGATCATTCCCAGCTCGAATATCTGTGGAGACACACTGTCCCCATAGAAGACACCTCTCTTGATTTTCACCTCTCCTAGTACTTGCTCCCCTGTTGTCAATTCCGTTCACCAGTATTTCATGTTATTCCATGTACGGCTTCTCATATTCTCTGCTACTTCATACATTTCTATTGTTCTTATTATCTAGGAGTATGATATATCATATGCTTTTCGATAGTCAACCCATGCCATGCTCAGGTTTATATGTCTTCTCTTACAGTTCCTGATAATTAGATTATCAATTAAGAGCTGATCCTCCGATCCCCGGATCCTTTTTCGGCATCCTTTCTGTTCAATGGGTAGCAGCCCACTTTTTTCCAAGTATTTGTACAGTTCACCGGCCAAAGCACCTGACATTAGTTTCCACATTAGCGGAAGGTATGTTATTGATCTAAAGTTAGTTGCAACATTTCCCTTTTCAGGATCCTTGGCACATAACAAAGTCTTTCCCTTTGTCATCCTGCAAGCAGTCATCTAGCTGTTGTGCTAGCCTTTCATGGAGCCCTCTCAGCTTCTTCAGCCAATATCTTTGGACCCCATCCGGTCTTGGGCTCTTCTAATTTGGGAATTTTCTTAACTGCTTTTCTATCATTTCTGTAGTTATCTTTATGTCTTCTTGGTTTTCTATATTTCTTAACCTATCTTGGATTTCATGCAGCCACTCCGCTTCATCATTATGCTCTACAGGTTGGTCCCAGATCCTTCTCCAGGATGCTTTGCTTTCCTCTAGCTTGCGTACCAACCACATGGTTCTGGGTTCAGTCCCACTGCGTGGTACCTTGGGCAAGTGTCTTCTACTATAGCCTCGGGCCGACCAAAGCCTTCTGAGTGGATTTGGTAGACGGAAACTGAAAGAAGCCCATCGTATATATGTATATATATATATATATATGTATGTATGTGTGTGCATGTGTTTGTGTGTCTGTGTTTGTTCCCCCAACATCGCTCGACAACCGATACTGGTGTGTTTACGTCCCTGTAACTTAGCGGTTCGGCAAAAGAGACCGATAGAATAAGTACTAGGCTTCCAAAGAATAAGTCCTGGGGTCGATTTGCTCGACTAAAGGTGGTGCTCCAGCAAGGCCGCAGCCAAATGACTGAAACAAATAAAAGAGTAAAAGAGTATTATTATTATTATTATTTTTATTATTATTATTATTATTATTATTATTATTATTATTATTAAGGCAGTTTGCCGGACAAAATGTTTGACGGCATTTCTTCCTATTTCTTACGTTCCGAGATCAAATTCTACAGAGACCCACTTTGCCTTAGATTATTTCGTGGTCGATAAAATAAAGTACCAGTCAAGTACTGGAATCGAAGTAATTAACCATCCTCCTCTCCCTAAATTTCAGGCCCTCTGCCTACAGTGGAAATAATCATATCGCTGTTGCTATATTGATATACATCGATGTGTGACAAACTGAGTCCGAAATCGGTTTCAGTCGCCATTCAAAACTAAAACTATAGCTTAAAACCCTCTCTTCGCTTTCACTTTCCTTACGTCAACGATGTCCTTTATAACGGCGTGGACATGGCATTTCATTTCTTTCTCTTTAAAACAAAAATGTCATATAGCTATAAAAGTCTACGTAATGAACGATTATTGATTGCTACTACTTGTTAGGATTATTGTTCCTTTTACATTAAATTGTTTTAGTTTTCTTTTTTCTTTCTTTTTTTATCGCGAATGGGTGGGCCTTATTTTTTGGAAGAAATATTCGTGCGAAGTGTGTCAGCAATTATCGAAGAAAACAAGGTTTGCTCTATTTTTGGTAATATTCTGTTGTAGAAAACGTCAAAAAAAGAATGCGGTCAAGGAAAAATAATATCCTGGTAAACAAGGATTTATTTATCCTAGTCTTTATACTCACTTTTTCGTCGGACAGAGCGAACGACTATTGAAAAGGTTGCAAGACGCAACGAAAATTTAGGAAAAATAAATAAGTAAATGAGTGGAAACTTTACCGGTGAGTGTGTTAAATAATAAGGCACTAAAAGAGAATGACTCTCCCCAGACACAACAAAACATGCCCCAACACACAAACTCACATACAGAATCTTACAAACCAAATCCAAAAACGAAAAAAATAAATACATGGGATCATTTGTTCGACTAAAATCTTTCAAGGCGATGCTCCAGCGTGGCCACAGTCCAATGACAGAAACAATTAAAAGATAAAAGATGCATAGATAGATAGATAGATAGATAGATAGATAGATAGATAGATAGATAGATAGATAACGGACTTCCACAGTTTCTGTCGACCAAGTTTACTCACATGCCATTGGTCGGTCTGGAACCAAGCTTCTTGGACCCTAAGAAATGCAATCTGGCGGGAATTTGCACAAGCCTTCTTTAAAGTTTATTTATATGCTTGGCGATTCTGACTGATCGAAAAACATTTACATAGGCGTTCGTGTTTTAATAAAGATATGATTAGGTTCAAGAGCTGGTCATACCATATTTGGAAATATAATAAGGCCGTGGTTTTAAACTTGAAATGTGAGTCACTGGCTCTAATCTGGTTGGAGCCTTGTTACAAAATGACACGTCAAAGGGTTTTACACGAGAAAAATATAGTAACCAAGTATGATAGTTAAAATTGAGTAGATCCACAGAGCGGCTACTATCACACTTAACTGAAAAGCTCTTAATAGCTCGTGAGGAATGTGGACCACTTCAAATCGTCAAATCAGAAGAAAGATTACAATCAACTTTGAACGAGGACACTTACGAATACCAGATGAGTCATTTCATGTTCATTTGATTTTCGGTCCAAATTTGGGAAGCATGCTAGTGAACATGATCTATTCACAAGTGTTTTGTTTGTTGTTTGTTTGTAACTGTAACCTGGAGCTAGACATGTGTAAATACCCATGAGTAATTAAATGACGAAGTTCCACAATTTTGTTTGTAAGAGAGTTTCTGAGTGCCCGAAAGTTACTGAGTAGTGACAATCATTGCAACGTAGATGTTGCACTCTTTCTTGCGCGGTTTCATCAAAAATAATACTCTGAGTGCTGAGACACGAATGAGTTAATACGAAATAACATAAGCTGTATGCAGCTAGACTACGTGCATCCATCCTGTCACATATGAATAAGAGTAACTTTTTTCTTGTCTATTGTCAACTGCTAACATTTACGATATTATGAATTTTTCTTTTCTGCCTTTTTATATATGCATATATAGGCGCAGGTAGGGTTCTGTGAGGGGAAATCGCTTTCCAACATGGTCTCAGATTCAGGGCCACTGCGTGGCACCTTAGGCAAACATCTGCTATAACCCCGGGGCCGGTCAAAGTCTTGTGAGTGAATTTAGGAGATGGAAACTGAAAGAATTCTGTTACACACACACGCGCACACAAACACACACACACACACATATATATATATTTTATACACTGTTATAAAGGAGCTACTAATAGTCTTATGCTTTATAATACTTTAAATTGGTAGATGTATAAGCCATGTCACGTATCTCCAAGCAATATTTTAGGCACTGTACATACGTTAGATGTATTTACAAACTAAGATGCTCGACTGTGAGAAACTGTGAAAAAAAAGAAGAAAAAACGTGAATGCTGTTGATGCGAAGAAGAAGAAGAAGAAGAAGAAGAAGAAGAAGAAGAAGAAGAAGAAGAAGAAGAAGAAGAAGAAGAAGAAGAAGAAGGGAGCCGAAAGTCTGCGCTACCGTTTGACAACCGGTATTGGTATGTTTACGTCCCCGTAATCTAGCAGTTCGGCAAATGAGGCCGATAGAATAAGTGCTTAGCTTAAAGAAAATAAGTTCTGTGGTCGATTTGTTCGGCTAAAATCTTTTAAGGCGGTGCTTCAGCTTGGCCGCAGTCAAATGACTGAAACAAGTAAAAGAATAAAAGAATAAAAGAATATGTATATATATATATATATATATATATATATATATATATATATATATATATATAATACCTATGTGAATATATATCATACCTACATATCCGACATACTCTTTTTTTTTTACTTTTACTTGTTTCAGTCATTTGACTGTGGCCATGCAGGAGCACCGCCTTTAGTCGAGCAAATCTACCCCAGAGCTTATTCTTTGTTAGCCTAGTACTTATTCTATCGGTCTTTTGCTGAACCGCTAAGTTATGGGGATGTAAACACACCAGCATCGGATATCAAGCGATGTTGGGAGGACAAACAGACACACAAACATATACGCATACATATACACACACATATATATATGCATATACAGCGGGCCTCCAGTTTCCGTCTACCAAATCCAAGGTTTTGATCGGCCCGAAGCTCTAGTAGAAGACACTTGCCCAAGGTACCACGCTGTGGGACTGAAGCCGGGACCATGTGGTTGGTAAACAAGCTACTTACCACACAGCCACTCCTGCGCCTATGTGTATATATTATACATATATGTGAGTGTGTTTATGTATGTTTGTATGAATGTATGTGTACATGTGTATACATACATGCATTCTTAAATACACATATTCTACTCTTATTTCCTCCCTTCTATGTTGGTACAGCGTTTTCTCTCCCTAGCCACTCTTTCTTTATCTCTGCCTCTCTCTCTCTCTCTCTCTCTCTCTCTCTCTCTCTCCATTTCTCTAGTGTAGATATATTTTCTCATAATTATCTGATCTGTATCTCATTAATAATCGTAATTAATTTTCCCAATTAATATTTGTATTTGCACAAATCCAGAGCAATCTCTATCGCATGTACGTTTTGACATAGCTCCAAAACATTCTTTTTTTTTCGCCATTTTTTGTCTCTGTTTTGTATTGTCAATAAGTTCATCTGCTGAAAAGTCAGTTTGATGTTCAATTAAATTTTCACTGCAAATTATACTAAAATACTATATTTTTTCTGAGGTAGTAACAATAAAAATAATAATAATAATATTGTTTTACTTATCAGAACGTTCGGTCTCGTTTGTTCTGGTAGATTCTGTGAGAGCGGACAGCAGCCTGCTGTCAGAGGTTTCATAAGGTCTCTTTCCGCACATCATAAGCTTTGATACTTGGTCTCGTGGGAGATATTCAACATCCAAGTACGAATCTCAAAATCCTATCTGTCCCCGGCAGAGCAGTTTTGGGGGATTGCTCTACTCTCATGCCAATTCGATTTCTCTGACATATTTCTCGAACTTGGTTGTTAGTGACCCAAGTGACCCTACAACTACTAGAACGACAGACTACTAGAACAAACTACTAGAACGACAGACCCTACAACTACTAGAACGACAGACACTCTACTTATAGTCCAAGTTCTGTACATTTCAATCTTTTCTGGTTCTTTGTAGTAGTCTGTACATTTCGTCTTTTAGTAGTCTGTATATTTCAATCTTTTCTGGTTCTTTGTCAGTTATGCGTGTATCCCCGGGTATTGCATTACCTATCATCTTGATTTCCTTTTTTCCTTTATCTTCCACATTAATATCTCGTCTCCGAGCCTCGATTAGGGAGTCACACTGGATTGTAAAATCCCATAGTATCTTATATTCCTTGTCCTCAATGACTCCTGATTCATGTTCTTACCATTTCTGTGCACTGTTTAGATCGTACTTTTCACATAGCCTCCAGTGGACTAACTTAGACACGTTATCGTGCATCCTTGATTTTGTCGTATTCTAAAATCGCCAGATATTTATATCCATTGGTCACAATATCCTTGATTTTCTCGCCGGGTAGCTCTACACCATCAGACTACACTACTTTACTTCTTTGTATTATAAGCATACCACACGTTTTAGTCCCAAATTCCATTCCTATATCCTACTGGATATCTGCACTGTTGACACTAGGCCATTTATTTCAAGATATTATTATTATTATTACTATTATCTCTTTATCAGAATTATTTCATGATATTATTATTATTATTATTATTATTATTATTATTATTATTATTATCTCTTTATCACAATTTTGCTATTATTGCTGTTGTTGTTGTCGTCGTTATGAAGAAGAAGAAGAAGAAGAAGAAGAAGAAGAAGAAGAAGAAGAAGAAGAAGAAGAAGAAGAAGAAGAAGAAGAAGAAGAAGAAGAAGAAGAAGAAGAAGAAGAAGAAGAAAGGGAGGAGTTAAAAAATATGGAGGGAAAATCAAGAAAGCTCCTAACGATGCACGGAGCCCATCATCCAGATGCAGACGCCTATACATGAAGAGAGCATATGGAGGAAGGAGACTGATAAGTGTGGAAGACTGCGTATGTATTAAACACGAGAGCTTAATGAGATAATTAGCCCAAGGTAAGGAAACTTTGCTACTGTCAATTAGGAACGAGGGAGTATTGAAAGCAGAGAAAAAAATAAAAACAAAGGAAGAAGTACAAAAAGGACATGAAGAAGAATTACAAAATTAAAATAAGAGACTACACTATCAATTCCATGTAGCCACAACAGAAGTTGCTAGAAAAAATAGGTAAGATTGGTTGACGAAAGGAAGACTAAAAAATAAGAGGTCGAGAACCTTATACAAGCAGTGCAAGACCATGCTTTGGCCATGAACTGGAGGGTCAACCTGTCTGATAAGGGCACACCAGGTACATGAATCACAATCATATGTGCGTGACATGGTGATTTCATATGAAGAAAAGCAGCGCATGACTTTTCAGGTGGGGCTCGGTTAAAATTTTCTTCGGGTCAAGTAACCTATCCCGTAAAAAAGGTCCCTGAATAAGTTTTGTTCAAGGGTGTTGAACAAAATACCAATATTTCTAGAGGTGAATTATTCAGACCCCAAAGAATTCCTCTCTACACATGGCTATGATGCTCCACCACTACTTCTGCTCGTGATCAGAGATGCACATGTCGTGAGCCACCAAGAGACATGATCAACCGGTTAAGGTCAAACAACTGACAGGCAAATCTGTAGTATTGAGCAGAATATTTGCTGTAGTCCATCTTTTATACCAAAACAAAATATGTACATGATAACTCTTTCAACCAGTTAGAATCAGAAGCCATGAGAACCAGTACCTGGCACTGCATCAGGGCATTTACTATTATTATTGTTGTTGTTGTTGTTGTTGTTGCCGCCGCCTTTGCACAGCTTCTAACGCTGGAGATGAACTACAGTGTCAGCTGTTCACTACCAACGAACTAAGGTAACACCTCTTATTTTTCGAGCACCTTCCGGAGTATTCGAGCGGTTCCATTATTGAGTGAGAGAGCAGTGCATGCCATCAAAGTGATACTGGGGTAAAATATACGAAGCCCTGTATATCCATCATGACTACCCGTCTGATAAGGGTACACCAGGCACATGCATCACAACCATATGTGCGCCTCATGGTGATATTATATAAAGATAAACAGCGCATGACCTTGTAGGTGGAGTCCAGTTAGAATTAGAGTAGCCCATCCCACTCAAAAGGTCCCTGAGTAAGAGTTGTTTAAGGATGTTGAACGAAACACCTATGTTTCCGGAAGTTAATTATTCAAATCCCAAATGATTTCTTTCAACACATGACTATGATGCTCCCCCACTACTTCTGCTGGTGAGATGCACATATCGTTAGCCACTAAGGGACATGCTCAACTGGTTACGGTCAAACAACTGACAAGCAAATCTGTGGTTTTGAGCAGAATATTTGCTGTAGCCCTATTATTAATATTATTATTATCATTATTATTATTATTATTATTATTATTATTATTATTACTACTACCACTACTATTATTATTATTATTATTACTACTACTACTACTACTACTACTACTACTACTACTACTACTACTACTACTACTACTATTATTATTATTATTATTATCATATTCTCAGGCTCTGTGCTATACTAGATTATAGTTCATGTGATCTTGCATTAATTAGCTGCTGCCAATTGTAAACTATGTTAATGAACATGTGTGATTATGATAAATTAGCTCACTCCTGAGAATTTAGAGTCGCATGTTACGGTCAATTAAACTGATGAAATATTTTTAAAGTAGCATTCACCCACTTCCTATTACGTCAGAGCGTCGACTCAACGAAGAAAGAAATGAAACCATTCAATCGTTCAAATGAAGGTGTCTACAGCAGAGCTGCTGCTGCTTCTTCTTCTTCTTCTTCTTCTTTTTCTTCTTCTTCTTCTTCTTGTCGTCGTCGTCGACGTTTTTTAAAAAATATCAAATGGATGATCTGGCACGGTCGATAAGAATGATAAAGCGTTATGTTGTTTATGTTCTGAAACAGTCATATGTAGAACTGCCTCTGTAAAGTGGCCATTATGAAACTGTTCAAAGTTGGCTCGGCATTCAGCAAGACCAAGGACAAGCATAACGCAATTCTTGAGAAATCAGCTATAAATAATTACAATCAGTTTTGATAAAATTTACTTCAGACAATTTTGAGATTAGAATGATTAACACTCAACATAAAAAGGCACTCAGTGGTTTTTACGCAGAGAAACAGATAGAAATAGGTAGGTTTTAGGGAGAGTGTATTAAAGAATGATGGCTAGACTATGCTCATTTCCTTTTTGATGATTTTTAAAGAAAAAGAAAAAGGAAGAACATAAACGATGAGCGCACTGGGTTTGTATTCTCTTATATGGTAGCCATTATTGTTTAATTTTGCAAAGCTGATATATGTGAAAACCTGGCTTACTTGATAACATTGCCTATACGTATTACAAGGATTGGAATATATATATAGATTGTATAAAGAGACTGACCTTTCAAAAATAGTTTCTATCCAACTGATAGCGTTCAACATGAATGATAAAGAAGTGAGTCCGGGGAATTTGCTTGCTGATTTGATTTACAGATTTCTCTTCACGTTTAAATTATCTGAACACCAATTATAAATTATAGATCTGGAAAAGCAATTGATGTCATTCATGTTTGATAACATAAACAGTGAAATCAAATTGAAAGTTTTTCAACGTGATCATAACGGCGGCGGCTTGAAGTATTTTCCTAACCTGTAGAAACGTATGACTAGTCTTCGAATTTCTGAAGAAAAGCCTGAGATTGTTGAGCATACACAAGCAATTATTGGCCATCGTTGAGTTAACCACTGAACAATTTTCTTTAACATTTTCTATCCTCAAATCATTTGAAGAAAATGTAAATTTCATTACGTGTGCTGTCAAAATAACTTTAGACATCCTAAATTTGGAACTGTTCCATTGGATTAATTTGGACAACGTGGGTTGTTCAAACGGAATTATTTACAGAGCAGCTCAATTTCGGAGACTTGACAAATTAATTAGAAACAATTGAAATAGATCGACTAGTGGCAAGAACAGTGCATAAATTCAGAAGACAATGTTCTAAGACTCTGCATTTCCATTCCTGAAATTTCTGCCTGTCTGAAAACTCATTCAGTATTAACAGTATTTTATAAAACGTACTTATCTGAGTGATTGCTTTTGGTAATGAACTTTGTCAAGTGTAATTGTAACAATAATCTTACTGATAAAATTTGTGCTGCATGTATTGCTTTTAAAACAACCGAAATACAATCTTGATAAATAGGTGTGTGTGTTGTGTGGTTTTTCAAGTCTTTCCAAAACCTTTTATGATATATTTCAAAAATGATACATTCCTATTGTTTTGCTTTAAACGATTGATATTATATATTTACTTTTATGTTACTTGTAAAGTACAATACTATTTATAAATTGTTGTTTGTTCATCTGTCCAAAACCACTGATATGAGTAATTGGTTAAACATACTTCTATTTAAAAAAATGCTTTCATTTACTTCAGTGTTTCTTGTTTTATTGCTGTTAGTAGTAAAACAATATTCATAAATAAGCATCAACATTCCTCCTTTCTTTCTGAAAAAATAAAGCTAGCTTCACTTTGTTATATGCTCGTTTCATATTCGTATACATGTATATAAGCACGCACATACACATTAGGTATATACTACACGCGTATAAGTTACAAAATTATAATGGGGGGGAAATAATATACAGAAAGTATATATAAAGCAATAAAATATATATAAGGAATACATAAGAGATGTTAAGACATATGAAAGGCTTGTACGTGGACATAATATAAAAATCAGGTTCTATCTGTGATCTTGTGGGGAGGGGTCCAAAAACGTAGCAAATGTTTTGCCATATGTGGACATGACCCCAAAACTTCAGTTCTTGAATTTAGACATGTAGCAGGGTCTAAAGAACTTTTCCAGATGAGCCATCTTTCCATATCGCAAAGACCGCACTTTCCATTGCCGTTGGTGTAAGGCTTACACTTGGCTAAGATCTTCCAGCTAATTGTCACATATTATATTTATAGATATATATATTATCTGCAGGTTGGTTTGAAATCTAAAGGCGAATAATTTTCTAATGAAGAAGCGAGTGTAAGATGTCAACTACTTCAGACAATTGAATTAAGATATATAGACTACCATAAAGCAATCGATCTCTTTTTCTTCTCCTTTTACTTTCTCGAAAGACAGAAATTTGCGTGAATAGTATGAGTGAAACACTGAAAATTATCAACTCTTGGAGAAAATCTTGGTTGAAATATGATGCTAAAAATGCCATAATAATTTTGATTAAAATATGATGTTAAAAAATGTAATGTTAAAATGATATTAAAGATGATATTAAAATGGTATTAAAATTTATGATTCAAAATGACGTTAAAAAATTATGTCTAAAAATAATGCTAAAACAATGATAAAAATGTTGTTTAAAATGTTGTTCAAATATATATCGATGACAAAAAGTAAAAAGAACTCGAATGATGCAAAGAGGGTTTAAAGTTATTTAAACAACACGAAGTTTTATGCTACGAATAGCCACACGAGTAATTCAAAATCCGTTATACGTAATCGAGGCAGTATCTATTTGCAATAGCCATCTGTATATCATACTTAATGTATAAACACTGTCGATAAGCTAATCACTGCAGTATAAGTCCTGAGATAGCATTTCATGGACTCAGTGTGTTGAAAACACCCTAACTACATCCATAATAACACTTGGATCTCCCGATGGTCGCTGCTTCGCAGAACAAACAAACGTGGAAATATAAAATATAATTTTTAGTTTTTTAGCTTTTGGTGTTCCATAATTTTCGGTCCATTAAAATACATACATATATATATATATACATATATATATATATATATATATATATATATATATATATATATATATATATATATATATATATATATATGTATATATATATATATATATATATATATATAATTTATTTTTCACTTGTTTCAGTCATTTGACAGCGGCCTTGATGGGAGACTGCCTAGATGGGTTTTCGTCGAACAAATCGACCTCAGGACCTCTTTCTAAGCCCTGTACTTATTCTATCAGTATCTTTTGACGAATCGCTAAGTTACGGAGACGTAAACACACCAACGCCAATCGTCAACCGGTAATAGGGACAAACACAGACGTAAAGACAAAAACACACACACACACACACACACACACACACATATATATATATATATATATATATATAGGGAGAGAGAGAATGAGAGAGAGAGTGAGAGAGAGTGAGAGAGAGAGTGAGAGAGAGAGGGAGGGAGAGAGAGGGAGAGAGAGGGAGAGAGTAAGAGTGAGAGAGAGAGAGTGAGAGAGAGAGTGAGAAAGAGAGAGAGAATGAGAGAGAGAGAGAGAGAGAGAGAGAGAGACATTGTTGTTCCTTAATCTATCAACAAGAGATATTCAATAGCAGTACTTTAAAATAAAGATTATTTGCCAACCTAATGTGGCAGTCCTGGTTGGGACGAATGCTACTGTTGTTTAGCTCCAGGAGACATCGTCTCCAGCTGGTTATACGACACAGTATGTGTGTCTTCATATTTTCGAACAGGGGAGTTTAGCACCCTCGTTCGAAAATATATATAATTTTCTAAGTGACACACAAACACTGATCTAATAAATAGAAACATTATTGTTCCTAAATCTCAGCCAAACAGTTGTGTTTGTGCGTGTGTGTGTGTGTGTGTGTGTGTGTGTGTGTGCGTGCGTGCATGTGTATTTGATTAATAAGAGAGACGAGAAATGGAAGATACGAGAATTTCTATTAATCACTACAATTATTTCGACCCATCTAGCATCGATTCTTCGCGGGTGAGATAGTGAAAGTCTGGCTTAGGTGTATCCTTTGGTGCAGAAGTTCGCAAGATTTCTTCTTGGTCTTCGTATATAGAAATAGCAAATTAAGGTATACAGCTGCATTTTTATAGAAAATCCATAATAAATATCGAGTGAGTGTACGTGCGCCAGACCAGGTATATGTGGGTGTTTGCACATCCATATCTAGTAACAGTTATATCTAATACTTTTTTCGTTGTATTTTTTTTTCTTTTTGTATCCGATAATCATTATGGATTTTTCGCCGCGTCAAGTTGTAAAACAGGCTTTCTCGGATATATCAGGAGAAATCCTTCCAATTTCAAAAAGAAAAAAAGTGGTGTACAAGAGTGCAATAAGCAGGGTCAGTAATGAGGCTGCCTCGCAATAGCAACTAACTAGCTAGCTGACACTCAACCGTTGTTTGATGGTACAAGTCTGCTGCCTGGACGCAATAACCTTCAATCTGTTGGCCTAGTCGGTTATCCGGCGTCCTGCTGCCGAGGTCTTCACTGTATCCCTCGCACGAGAGGCTAAGGGGTTGCTAGTACTTGCCCAAGGTGCCGCCCCAGTCTACAGACAGAAAAGGTGACTTGCACTCCCTTTTACTGATGTTGATGTTATTCCGTACTCGTGTAAAATAGATATATACTCTACCAAAAAATATTGAATCAATCTTCATTTTAATGTTAAATTTTTTTATTACATGATATCAAACGAAACATACATACATACATGTATGTATAGGTATGTGTGTATGTATATATGTGTATGTATTTATTTATATATACATATATATACACACATATATATACTCATATATATATACACACACACACACATATATATATATATATATATATATATATATATATATATATATATATATATATATATATGTATCGACCAGACTATAACATGTTGTTATGCATCACTAGTCAAAGTGCGCTTCCTCGCATTGTTGTAGCTTTAAAATGATGCCACCCAGCTAGCTAGGCGAGTAGGCCAATATTACCCCTGAACAGAACACCAGTTCGTCACAGGGTTACCCATTGACAGATGAGTGGGAGGAAACAACGTGAAATGAATTGTTTTACCCTAGAACACAACATCGCGTCAGAGGATTGAAACCAAGATCTTGAAATTGTGAATGCAAATCCTTAACATTAGGCCACATGCCTTCACATACATACATACATACATCGACCCAGTATTTGACTGGTGCTTAGCTATAAGCTCCTGTTGAACTAAGTGAGATTTGAACTCGAACTGTAGAGATCCAAAACAAAGAACACAAAAAAATCTATCTAATGTCTTAATTACTGAATTAGCTATTTTACATACAACATGAGAAGAAAATTTACAACTTTATATGGCCAAATCATGGGTGCTATGCTATATGTTCTAGTTATTTTTTTAATTAGATAAACTCTGATTGTTGTTGATGAAGTGGTCATCACGATGCTAGAAGCAACTGTAATGATCAAATGAATAAGCTAGTTTGTTATGAGAATAAATAGTGAATAAAAGAAAAGATTGTTTCCACCATTTACATAATTTTATATTTGTTGAAGTATTTTGTCATATGGGAAAAAACACTCCATAATTCTATTGTAATATACACTTAACTGTGAGAATAGTGAGTTTGTTAAAAACAATTCTGGGTTCATTTGTTTTTTGGCATCTTTGCGGGGTCGGTAAAATGATGTACTGGAATTTATTGGTTCGTTTGTACTCATTCCCTTGCAAATGTTGGCTTTGTCGCAATATATGAAATCCTAAAATGGTCTCAATATAGTTGAGGTAAACTTCTAATAAACCAAGTTCTTATAATGTGTTCGGTTCACGGTTGAAATTGCCCAACTTCTTACGTTTCTGTTTTCCTTAAGAAAGGCATGAGCGTGTAATTTTCTCACCTCCCTCTCCCATGAATTATTGGCTTTGTGCATAATCTTTTCCCCTCTTTCAAGTTCCAGTCTTGATTTGTTTGAGCCACAAAAATAAGGTGAATAATGAATACTGAATTTTCTTAATTGTACTTTAATCTAATGCATTTTAAATAAAATAACGAGATCATTTTCCATGCTTTCTTTAAGTCTCAAACTTTACAAACATTCTTTTATGTACCATTTAAGTACCAAGCTAATATTTCTAATACATAACCATTACGGCATAAGATGGATCTTTTAGATGTATTGTAAACGTATTGGACAACTGAGGCTAAGCTAAGACAAGGGTAACGGTACCGAAAATAGCCTTCCATCATTATGATCGTCGATAGTTTATTTCTCTTCATAAAATTGTAGTTCAAACCAATACATAGTGGAATACCATTCGTGACAATAATCTCAGTTTTTCGTGCTTTTTTTTATTATTTGTTTTGGTTTTTACTATGCTACGATTCATCTTTTGGTCGATACTGTTGTGTACTTGAATAATATGAATCCGTTTTGAATCAGTTTACGACAGTAATCCCCAAGTTATTAACATTAGAAGGTCCGGACGTTTTACCTATCTTTAAGGACCAGAATGTGTCAATTGATGCAAAGATGTTTTTTTTTTAATTTCAAAGGAAAAAACATAAAAGAAAAGGAAAGATAGAAAACCTATAGTGAGTGTATAAATCTATTGAATTTATGACTTCATGATGATATTAGTCACAATAGTTTGATATTTTGAAAGAAATTTATCATTACAAAATAAAAGGAAATTTATTGAAATTCTAAATATTCATTGCAATGTTTTAGCGCACTTTTGCCACCCAAAGGTTGTTTACAAACTCCATACATTTCTGTGGTTCTGTTTTGGCATTTTGTTTTCACACATGCATGTCTGACTTTATTTCTAGACGTAGATGTTTCCTCAACAGGGCGTTTGACAATACATAGACGACCATGAGGTGACTCCCCACAAAATTCTTCAGCAACTTTTTGAATATATTCCTGTTGACTAATGACTGAGTTGCAAACACTTGTGCATGTTACCCAGCTGTTTATAAGAGCAACATTCAAAATATTATATAAAACGTGCATTGGCCATCGTCTACTGCTTGCTTTGACTGAATAAAGCCTTGCCATTTGGTTGAGCACGTCTATGCCTACCTTATTTTTGTTATAAAAAAGTATGGTTTCAGGTTTCTTCTTGAGGTTATTTTCAGAAGGAACTTCTGCATGTAAATGTACGGCACTCAAAACAACAACAGATTTTGATTTTTTGAACTGGTACGATGTGTGACAGTAGGCTTCTTTGTGGATTTCAAAACCACAGTTTCATGGATGGTTTCACCCGTTTTACTGCTTCTGGTAATTCCCTTCTGTTCTGACGAATTGTTCCGACAAAACTGCAGTTTTCTTTTGCGAGCGGTAAAGGCTATATATCAATACATAACATGTTTGAGAGAATTGACTTCAAACCATACTACTGTTGTAAGAAATGGAAGGAGACATTACATACTGCAAGTCTAGAAAATGCGAAAGAAAATTTTGGAATGGCATGTCAAGAATCTCTTTGCTCATAGATCTACTCGAGCAGAGTTGTCTTGGAAAGCAAAATTAAATGTACTTATACAGATTTAAAAGAGAAAAGACAAGCTGGCGTCGTTTTGAGCCGTTGGGAAATAGTATTAGTTGGATAGATGTAGGAGTGGCAAGTTTGTAAAAAAGACCCCGGTAAAGTAGCGATCAAAAAACAAAAAACAAGGAACGAGTGTGTTGTTGAAAGTACATCACTTACATTGCGACAGTTTTTAGGAAAAGCATGAAGGGAAAGGCTCATCTGTAAATTTAGAGCTTCGTGATTATGTGACTAACTAATAAATGTTAACATTTAATTCCTGGTCATGAAAAGCATTCCAGCTGAAATCATCCTGATTATTTTATTCACGACTAGATTATTCAATATAATGACATACTGTCATGTTAAGGATATTTGACTGCCTGTTATTTCTAGTTTACAAAAGTTACAGATAGGGATCGGCAAGGTAATAAATTATCGAGGATGAATTGATAGAAAGAATCATTTATTTACAATATTTATTTACATCCTTTTGTAAGTTCTACACGGGCCCACGAAAGTTTATGAGTTAAATATATTAGATAGAAATTCAGCAGAAGCCTGTAAGATGAACCTTTTTTTTTTTAGGGTGACCGGCTTAGAGTGGCCGTCGCTCAGCTTATACCATCCCTTAGGTACTAACAGGCAGGTCATTAGTGGATTCCGCTCTCTGATTAGTATTCTTCAGGCCTCTGGTCTTCAAATAACTTCATCTCTTTCACCTAGAAGTCAGTGATGTCCTAAAAAAGTCATGGGTGTACATTTTCTCTTCTAACTCGACCATTAAAAATCTTTCTAAGTTTGGCATAAGACCAACGATTTAAGCGGAGGAGTAAGTCGAATACACCGACCGAAAGAATGAAAGGTAAAGTTAATCTCAGTGAATTTTTAACTCAGAACGTAAAGAGTCGAAAGAAATGCACTCATGTATTTTGTCCGACGCACTAATGATTCTGCTTGCTTGCCACCCTCAATAATGATAATAAATGTTTTCTGTTATAGGCACAAGGCCTGAAATTTGGGGAGATGAAGTTAGTCGACTTCATCGACCTCAGTGCTCAAATGATACTTATTTTAGCAAACCCGAAAGGATAAAAGGCAAAATCAAACTGGGGAGGTGAATGGGAAGGGTTAAGCTTCCGCTTTGGAGGACTAACGTTAAGCTTCTACTTTGGAATTGTACTGGTGACGTCATCATTTGGTTCCCCTCCCTTCCTGATAAACAGCACACCCACTTCCTTCAGTTTGACGTCTCAAATTATTATTCTCCAATATCACCAATTCTTTTAAATAAAGCCTTAATCTTCGCTCAAAAGTATGCACCCATTTCTCGATCGGAAGTTTCAATACTAACCTGTCGACCCCTCCCCTCATTTCCATTCACCTCCTTCTATTCAATTTCATACACTTGCATACCTCAGTACTTCCTCTCCAATACCAACCCATATTCATTATGCCACTAACCACTGCTATCTTGACTACCAACTGACCTCCCCTACACACACACTGTCCCCTCTATTTTCTCCCATACTTTTCTACATACCTTAGTAATCTCCCTCTGCCACTGAACTAGACACTTTACTTCACTCAAATAATTGTCATCCCTTTTCTTACTATATCAGCTGCCAATAATTCTATAGCTATTATCCCTAAACCTTAACAAACCCAACACAACAGACTATCATTCAAATACTATCTACCCTACTCTCCTATTCATCTTCCTACTCTCCGCCTCTACTACTACTTCTCTTAGTACTCACATTATTAACCACTCACTCTCCTTGAACTATTTTTTCTCTTGTCATCATTCCCTATTTTATACCCTCCCCCAGTCCTCTCCTCTAATACAGCTAGCTCTCCACATTTAATAATTCCATCTTTGAACTTCTTTGCATTAAGATTTGATATGTAAGAT
>NC_142934.1:51576208-51591208 GCF_046866305.1 Octopus bimaculoides | reverse complement strand
AAAATTGTGCGGATGAAAAGATCAATGGGGGTGGGGGTGAAATTTCCGATGCTTCTGCCTCACCCCATCCCGTTTTTCGGACCCCAAAAAGGGTTTTGTAGCTTATTAGGAGGTCACAGAAATACATTCAATGAAAAAAAGAAATTTCCAATGATTCCGGGAGAGAGGGGGTCACCCACCTCCCCTCGAGAAAAAACCTCACCCTTTTTTTCCGAACCAAAATAAGGGATTTGCAGCATATTAGGAGGTCAGGGTACTTGATTCCACGCAAAAAAATTCAAGTTTTTTTTCTCTTAGTGAAAATCGTGCGGGTGTTAATAATAGAAATTTACCATGATTTTGTTGTAGTCTTTTTCATTAGTTCGATTGCGTGATGAGATTTTTTACACATATATGTATGTATATATATCATCGGCATATATGTAAATATATCATTGGCCCTTATCAAACACAAATTTGGCCGTTGTCACTCTTGAAGCTTTGTAGCAGATACTCGCTGAATTCACAACAAATTATCGAAACCGGTTTGTACGCTAGTTTCCATTGTTCTCGGAATTTACACTTAAAATTTTATTTGTGCTATCTGTCAAGCTCGCAACTATTCTAGCTGAGATAGTGTTCGATTTTGGCAATTCATCCAATAACCATTGTTATTGGACTAGTTCGACTTTAGCGCAGTTATAAAATCGAGTGGCATGTAGAAAATACCTGCTCCTTCTTAGCTTCTTAGCACCTTCATCGAGATCTATTTTTACATACGCACAATAAGTTCGTGCGAGCTTTGCAGTTATAACCTTCTCCGTTTCATTCAACACAACTGACTGCTTCAAACTCCGCAGTCAAAGGTTCTCTATCAAGACTGACTAACACTTGTATTACTTCTAACTCGGCGTAGCTATAAAAATTTTCGTAACTGTTGAATAAAATCTATAAGTATAAACTATTTTTCCTATTGCATTTTATTTTAAAACATCAACTCTCTTACGCAGCCTTACCCAAGCCACATACTAATTTCAATAGCACTGGTACAGGTTAAAGACAGGATATAAGCATTCATTGCAGGCAAGGGGAAGATTTTCGGCAGATTTGAGTAAGCGCTGAACCGACCGGTTTTATCAGAATTTGCTTACATCTTTTTCTCAATGTACCAAATCTAGACAGTAAAGGTTAACAGCAGGATATAAGTAGTGCACTGTTTGGCGTGTTCTCTGAGTAAAGGCAGCAGTCCACTGTTGGATATATTCTTCTTTCTGCTGGAAGTGTTTTGGTCGTACTTCTGACTCGTACTTTTGCACTATCTTATTTCTTTATTGCCCACAAGGGGCTAAACATAGAGGGGACAAACAAAGACAGACAAACGGATTAAGTCGATTACATCGACCCCAGTGCATAACTAGTACTTAATTTATCGACTCCGAAAGGATGAAAGGCTAAGTCGACCTCGGCGGAATTTGAACTCAGAACGTAACGGCAGACGAAATGCCACGAAGTATTTCGCCCGGTGTTTTAACGTTTCTGTCAGCTATCTTGACGATGACCAGGCAATATGTTAAGCTTGATACTCACTTTTGCAAGTAGGTGAATTAAAATAGCATGAAGTAAAGTGCGTTAGTCAATGCAAGGAGACAGTGCAGTCACTGAATTGGGAATCGAACCTACGAAGTTATAGTCAAGAAGTCAGTTGTCTGACCACTAGGCTATGAGCCTTTGCAGTTATTAAAAGACTATTTTGGAGCCCTACTCGCTCTGTTTCCATTAATTTTGAAAATAAGAACTGATTTATTACAACAACTTTCTCATTATTAAGCTGATGTTCGGAGCATGAATACGCATAAAATCTTGATGTTAAGTTTTTAATTTAGATTACTTTAAGTTTATTGTTTTAAAGTAATTACTGTTTGCATCACAGAAACAGGGGCGTTCTGCTTCGGATCTTGTGATCTCTTCCTGAGATTACAAATGAAACTACGGTTCATTTGTTTTCTAAAAATCAAATTCATCAAAAGTTACAAGATTTGTCGTCATTATTATTATTTTCACCTACTTTTTTTTTTGTTGTTCAATAGCATCAGTTGTTTATCAGCTGAAGCCCACTAGGAAACGGAAATTTAAACCTAACTTAACCGAGAGCATTATTAGTGTTTAAAACAATGATCAAGTTATAATCTAACAATAAACAATAGACATATATGAACAGTGAATTTGTATGTGTAATGGTAGCATAGGCTTGGTATGTGTGTGTATGTGTGTAACGAATATAAATGCATATATGTTTATTATATGTATAAATACACACACACACATATATAAATATATATATATGTATATATATATATATATATATATATATATATATATATATATATATATATATATATATATATATGTGTAAACCATAAAAGTCAGGAGGCATGAGAGATAAATATACTTATTTAACCACGTGACATCCTTAGGATTACGGCAGTTTCGCAGTCATCATATACACAACATATAAATTACACATACACAAATACAAATATATACATACATTTATATATATATATATATATATATATATATATATATATATATATATATATATATATATATATATATATATATATGTATATACATATATATTGGTAGTATATATTATTGGTATATATTACTGCTGTATCATTCAACAACGGTAGTAATTGAATAATATTCTTGAGGCCGCAATTTACTCACACGCAGCATCTTTTAGAGCTTGTTTCTAATTCAGTTCTAAACCAAATTGAAAACTGTTAACATTTTTGAAGAGCACTGGTCCCTAGCTACATTTTGGCATAAAAAAATTGAGATCTGAATCAGTAGAAAAAGATTTTAGATCAAAATTTGTAGTGAAGTTATTGGAGAGTGACTAATGCCACCAATCAAGTTTAGATCTAAATAACTTTTTTATTTTAAAAGCAAAATATATTTATCCTTGCTTCAATGGTAGAAGAAAGCATGAAGAATTTCATAGTTTTGTTCCCATGCAACAAAAATTTGTATCAAAAGAGTTGTAAGGTAAAATATAATGGAAAAAGAAATATAAGGCAAAAAATTGGAATTAAGTATAATTAACTTTTTTTTATTTTAAGAACAGACTATATTTTAATTAAGCTTAAATGATATAGAGTTCAATTCGAGGAACTTCATGGTATCAATCTCATGCAATGAAGTTTTAAAAGAAAAAAGTTATGAGTTTGTTTCTCAAATTTGTGGGTGATAATATAATTCTATACTTTTTTATGAATATAGTTCTATAATGGGACTTTTAATATATGTCACCGGCGTCATTGAGGCAAGGAAAATATTATCGACGACATCGCTAATTAACACATTTGACACATTATTAATTAGCCTGATAGCATAGCCTGGAAAAAACATGGATTAATGGAAAAATGCGAGCAAGTGAAATAACATTCTTAAGATTATAAACCTGGAAAATTACAGGACAAGTCATTACACTTGGAAACGTTCAGGACAACTCATTACATCTGGTAAAGTAGAGAAAAAGAAATTTTTTATTTAAAATATTGCAGCTAAGGATAAAATTTGAATATTATAAATTATTTGATTTTAATTTACAAAGTAATATTATAATTTAAAAAGGTACCATCATTTTGTTAAAATATTGCAATACTTAAAAATGAGAGCCAGAAGTACCAATATAGCTAAAGTTTTATGCAAAGTAGAATAGTATATATGGTAGGCAAATTCATTATGTAAAAAAATAGGCATTGGCAATAACTCAAGCAAATTTTACTGAGAATTTGTTGCTATAGGTAGATTTTACTGTAATATATAACTAATTTTTGTATTATTCTATTTATTGAACTAACTAATTATGTACTGCTATTATTTTTTATAACCTATTTTCAAATTTCTAATTAGTAATTAATAATTAGAAAAATGAATTTTTTTTTAAAGTGCAAAAATATTTTAATTGAGTTTTATTTTTAAAAGAAGTAAATAGAAGTAGTAACTTGTAATAAAATATTTAGTTTTAATAAAAGCTAATATTTTCTAAATCTAAATATTTTATTTGATATTTTATCCTTAGCTGCAATATTTTAAATAAAAATTTTCTTGTTCTGTACGTTATCAGACGTAATAAGTTGTCCGGAACTTTTCCAAGTGTAATAACTTGTCCTGTAATTTTCCAGGTTTATAATCTTAGGAATATTATTTCCCTTGCTCGCATTTTTCCATTACGTATTACTGTTATATATATTGTTGATATAAACAGGATGCTCAGACTAAATTTGACAGATTGCATAAAGGAAAAGAAAATACAATATCCTATTCAACAATAAAGTATTTTTAAAAATCAAAGCATATCAAATAGATTATAGCAAGATGTGGAGGCGCGTGGCATAGTGGTTTGGGTGTTGGACTCATGATCGTAAGATTGTGCTTTCGATTCCTAGATCGCGCGGTGCGTTGTGCTCATTTTACGTTGTCCAAACCACTTAGCTGGCAAAAATGAGTGTTCATGCGACGGACTTAGGTCCCATCCAAGGGAGAGTATTAAGTTGTTCAAAAAATAAAGGCTGATTTCAGAAACATAATTTTATTCTGGAAAAATTAACAATGGAAATGATTTGATTAGTCAAAGTATGAGCTGTGAACATCTATGCACCTCTGCCATCAATCAACGAGATTATTTATGCTTTGTTGATAAAAATTTATTGGTTTTGATGCTAAGAAATCTTTGAAAAGTGATTCCGCCTCTGGTTTGGACCTAAAAGTTTTATCCCCTAAAAACGTGTTTAAATGCTTTAAAAAATGGTAGTCAGTGGGTGAAAGATCAGGAGAATATGGAGGATGTGGTAAAGTCCCGTATCCCAAGTCTGTGAGTTTCTGCAGCATCATTTTTGCAACATGTGGCTTTGCATTATCGTGGAGCAGAATTGGGCCACGCCGATTCACCAATACAGGTCTCATTTTTCGCAAATGAGCATGCATTTCAGCAAGTTGATTGCAGTAAACCTCTGCTGTAATGCTCTGATTGGCTTCCAGAAATCTGTAATGGACAACACCAATTACAGACCACCAGACAGTCACCATAATCTTTTGCTGATGCAGCTTTGGCTTTGGGAAATGTTTGGGGGACTCATCACGATCAAGCCGTTAACCTGATCGTTTACGGTTGTCATAAAGGATCCTCTTTTCGTCACAAGTGACTATTCGGTCAAGAAAAGGATCATTGATATTTCGCAGAAAGAGCATCAAGCACACTTCAAAACGCTGAACTTTATGATTTTCATTGAGCTCATGCGGTACCCATATATTGAGCTTTTTTACTTTACCAATCTTCTGCAGATTGCGTGAGACCGTTGCAATACCGTCATCAAGTGCCTGACACTTTGACGTGGGTTTTGTTCAACAACTGCCTTCAATTGTTCATTGTCAAGATTGTATGACCATCCTCTACCTTCTTCAACTTCAAGGCTCTCATCACCACTACGGAATTTCTGAAACCACCTTCGTACTGTGCGATCACTTGTGGACCTCTCTCCCCATGCTCTGTTGATATTGGCAGCAATTTGGGAGACATTTCGCCCAAGCTTGAACTCATGCAAGAAAAGTAAACGAAGGTCCTTTTTTGTCATATTCATAATTAAGGGTGCTTATGCTTCGAGAATTTTTCTGTCTGAAATAAGTATAAAATTATTAAAGAGCATACATCAATTATTAAGTATGTTGATATTCACCTAAAATATAATTAAAATACAATGATAAAATTGCGTTTCAAAACACAACGCTTAGAGCGGCCATTATTTTCGGAACAACCTAATATATACACCGTCCAATCCAGTGGGTGGCATATACACCAGAGAATCCGAGAAGCTAGCCCTATGAATCTATATGACTCGGAAAGGAGTTTTATGCTTTTTATGACTGGGTGATAACAGCTTACTCGAAAGAGCCGCCCTCAGCTTCACCGCGGTCTCAAGATAGTTCCAGTGAAGGCGCATGGCTTAGTGGTTAGGGCGTTGAACTCATGATCGTAAGGTTGTGGTTTCAATTCCTGGACCGGGCGACGTGTTCTGTTCTTGAACAATACACTTCATTTCACGTTGCTCCAGTGCACTCAGCTGGCAAAAATGAGTAATCCTGCGACGGACCAGTGTCTCGTCTAGATGGGGAATTTATACGCCATGGAAACCGGGAAACCAGCCCTTATGATTTGGTATGACTTGAGAAGGTAACTTCACAAGGTAACTCCAAAACCTGGTGCACGCTTTCCTTATTGTGTCCCAAGGAAGATCTTCAAACATCTCCTTTATCCTGGCTACCAGCTTGGCCTTGATGTTGCAGGCAGACCGGTTTGTGCTTTTCTCAACTGAACCTCACACATAGTAATTCATGGGATTATGGAGCCAGAAATTGGGGCTGGTGAAGTCGTAAAAATTCTCCGACCACCACCTTTGACTTTTTCCGGTGGTATGTAAAGAAGTTGAATTCTGCTGCCCTCTAGCAGCAACCCTTTGCAACCAGTCTCCAGCAGCTTCACATAGCCGTCTGAATTGAGCCTAAAGTTCTGTTCAAGGACGTGGGGCAGCATGATGTTACCCTCATTGACTGGCACTCCATCGTTTACGACGGCAAGGATTCCAGTTGATCCGATCTACGGAGCATCCTGCTCTCGGAATTAACGCACAAGTGGCTGAGTCCTCCACAGATACGCATTCTCTTAACGTAGTTCTCAGGGATGTTCACAGAATGTGACATGGCTGGTACTTTGAAATACAGATACTATTCATTTTTGCCAGCTGAGTGAACTGGCGCAACGTGAAATAAAGTGTCTTGCTCAAAGACACAACCGTCGCCGGATATCGAACTCATGACCTCACGATCGTGAGCCGAATAACCTAACTCCTTAGCCATGCGCCTCCATTAGAGACACACCCAAAGACCATCACAGTTTGGGGGGGGGGGGGGGACTTGGTTTTCGTGATACGTGGGACACGTCCTTGTCACATTTTACTGCCTTTACAGTATTCACAAAGCATTAAGCAGCAGTCATGATGTCGTTATTTTGACACCTGTCGTGAATTATCATGATACAGGTAACTTCTTTCTAATATTCAGATGGCTTCCGGTCCTCCATGTCAGCTAACTTTTCCTCAACTGCAACTTCAGTCTTTATCCTCTTCAACTCCGTTGACTGTTCACCAATTCATGAAGCGGTTCCTGAAAAAGGAGACGTTAAAAAATCGCCAAATTTAGCCCTAACAGTCAGTGCATACGGTGTCGCCAGGTATTTAGTACTCAATAAACCACAATGGATAACGATGTGTCATTTACTTTATGATTGGACAATGAAAGTAAATTTGTTGGTTCAACTTAGATTTAACACTGAATAGAAGTTTCTGTATTTTAACATTTCAAAAAACAAAGATGCATATATTCGGTGGGATGGGGCTCGAACTCACATAACTGCTTCAGTATTGCTTTTGTTGAGTAGCGTCCAGTCTCTTTTGAGCAAAACAATGACGAAAGCTAATCCAACCATGAATACCCCATTTATTTTAGAAACATCATTTAGGACTATATTATCAAATGTGTCCTTGTTTTAAGTCTGTATGGTGTTTTAAGTCGGTAGGGTGAGGAAAATTTGACAACTTATTTTTAGTAAGCTGAGTGACCACGTAGAGGCTTCTACGTTTGCTCTAGCGCCCCAATGTGATAATCTTTGGAGAGAGACAGGTGGGGAGAGAGAGAGGGGGAAGAGAGGAGGAAGAGAGGAGGAAGAGATAAGGTTGTGTGTGTGTGTGTGTGTGTGTGTGTGTGTGTGTGTGTGTGTGTGTGTGTGTGTGTGTGTGTGTGTGTACATTACAAACCCATATTTAAATGTTTCATGCAACCTACAGCAGAATGAAAGTAATAAATAATAAATAACTGCAAAAAATGTTTGAAAATACTGCCAATAAAAGTCACTGTAATTATTATTATGGCAAATGCCATTTCTAACACCAGGAGGCTTTTTTACTAAATGTTCCTGCAAAAGAATGTAGGCATTTCAATTGCATCGTTGATGGTGGCGATGAAGTTCCTGCTGCTGTTTTTGTTGTTGTTGCTGTTGTTGTTGTTGTTGTTGCTGCTGCTGCTGCTGCTGTTGTTGTGGCTTTTACTGTTAATGTTCTTGTGATTGATCAAGCAAATCTATGATTAAAAGTATTCCAGCAGTGACAATAGCATCTAGCTTTTATCTTTTACTTATTTCAGTCATTGAATTTCGACGATGCTGGGGCACCGCCTTTAATGGATTTAGTCGAACAAATTGACCCCAGTACTGATTTCTGAATATGAGACTTTTTTTTTTTTTTTTTTTGACAAGCAGTAGGAGGGAACTTAAGATCACATGGTTGGAAAGCAAGCTCGTTAGTCACAATCACAACAAAGGTCAATAACAATGACAACATCAATAATAATAGACTATGAAATGTGAATAAGTAAGCAAAAACCGAATATATACCACTTATTCTTATAGTATTCAGTTATAGTAGAGTGGTGCTTGGTAAGTAGTTACCAGCCTCAAATTAGTAGCTAAAACTAAATTACACTGACTTAATGTTATGTGCATGTACATTAAAAATGGTGGAGAATGGGCGGTGAATTCTACATAGAGGTACTGAAAATGTTAGTAAAAGTAAAGGAGCGATAGTTGAAACAGTTAGAGATCCATAATGATGAAATATATCAGAGAGCGCACTGTTGTTTCTAGTAGACTAACAGACTACATAAAAGTAAATTACGGAGTGGGAGCACTAAGCAGTGATAAGTGAAATTACAATGTTATTATCAGTCCGAATGAGTTTGATGCACGTTCGAACTAGGGAACAAGCTACTCACTGCGTTTTGTCACGGAGAATATATCTCGCTTGTTGACAAACAGTGTGTATACATCTAGATCAGCTGTGAGATGTTAACATTTCGGAGTAGTTGTCTCCTCATCGATCACAGACACTAAGTAGACGACACTGCTAGCTGAATTAAAGGATTACCTCTCTTATGCTTTTCCAGTCACCGCATGGTGACTGGCAGCGCTATACTGCGACTCACCGCAAGTAAATTACGGAGGGAGAGCGCTTACTGCATTACCTAGAATGCGTTGAAAATTTGCATTTTTTTCTTGTTGCCCTTATTATAGGCAAATAAATACTTTTATTGCTTACTAATATGATAGATATTTTCAAAATGGGCTGTATATAATAGTTATGATGATCTAGAGAATTCGAAGGGTCGATGGGCCACAACGTTGAAATGTGAAAAAGGCCACATTCCACCTTGATCTGATCCTACTTCTTGTTATACTGAAGATCTTGTAGCTGTTGGCATTCCTTGAGAATCGAGCCTAAATGTTTGAGCTCTAAAACCAAAAGAATTGACGGATAACATTATCATATTTCGCAAAAAAATCGACTAAAGATAACCATTCATAACATCCAAATGTTATTCTTAAATGTTATGACAAGAATTTCTGCGTGTGGAAGTAAATTAAGTTTAATTCAGTTTTATTTTTTTATTTGAAATGTTTTAGATTAAATGTGGGTTTGTGTTCGGGATGCTCATGTTTATACCAATAATTTATATAACAGTAATACGTAATATATATATATATATATATATATATATATATATATATATATATATAATAATAATAATATAGATTTAATCAAAAGATTAATTAACAGCCCAGTCAAGATGGTATTTTCTTCATCTACTCTTGCATTTGCACACATATATATATATATATATATATATATATATATATATATATATATATATATATATATATATATATATATAGTTTTAGGGAAAATAACCAAGTTTCAAGAACTCATCGATGAAAATCCACTATCACATATAGAAAAATTAATAATTAAAAGCACAATAAATGAGTATAATATAAAGTAAAGTAAATATCATAAGATAAATATAATATAATATTATATTATATTATATTTATCTTATGATATTTACTTTACTTTATATTATACTCATTTATTGTGCTTTTAATTATTAATTTCTCTATATGTGATAGTGAGCTGGCAGAATCATTAGCACGCCAGGCGAAATGCTATGTGGTATTTCGTCTGGCCGTTACGTTCTGAGTTCAAACTCCGCCGAGGTTGATTTTGCCTTTCATCCTTTCGGGGTCGATTAAATAAGTACCAGTTACACACGGGGTCATGTAATTGACTTAATCTCCTTGTTTGTCCCCTCTATGTTTAGCCCCCTGTGGGCAATAAAAAAATAAATAAATATATACCAGAATTTCTCATAGATTTTTGTTTGTACATGTTTTTACACAGGCACGCCCGCACATACATAATACTTACATACGTACATATTGGTCTGTGTGCTTATGCTTTATATCCTCGTATATATAATCTATACATATCTAAGCTAGGATATATATTTGTATGTGTGCCTATATATGTGTATATATATATCCATATATAGATGCATACAAATGTATGTATTTGTGTATGTGTATTTATATGTTGTGTATATGATGGATGCGAAACTGCCATATTCCGAAGATCGTGCTCGCCTACTGTGAGCTCCTTTATCTGTACGCACCAATGACCATATATAGTCCCCCATAATTGCAGTGTCCCATCTTCCTTGGTATCTTTTCTCCATTGCACCAATATCTTGATGGAATCTCTCACCATATTCCTCACTCATTTGACCTAAGTTTTCACGAAAAAAAGTCTAAATGCGAATGCAAAAGTGTACCTTTAATGACATTCTTCAGCCTAAATTCTTATAACTCTCAATAAATTTTGCTACGAGCTGCTTGTAGTTTGAGTCTTTGTTATTACCAAGAAATCTATTGACAATATCTCGAAATGCACGCCATGCCTCTCTTTCTAGATCACTCAGCATGTTCCTTACTTGTGATCCAGTAAATATATCACCCTTAACGTTTGCCTCAGATAGCTTTGGAAAGAGCAGATGAATTTCTTGAAATGCTTCTCCACCGCGATCTAAAACCTTTAAAAACTGTTTGACCAAACCCAGCTTTATGTAAAGTGGAGGTAATGATGCTTTTGCAGGCTCTACAAGAGGTTGTCTTATAACATTTAGCTTTCCTGGCTGGGGGTCATTTCATGGGAGCCACTCAGCCTTCTAGTAATGTTCATGATCATCCCTACTGTCCCATAGATAAAGAAAACAGGAATATTTAGTGTACCCAGCCTGTAATCCAAGTAAGAAGACAAGCATTTTAAAGTCACCACAAACATCTCATTTAAACTTATCATAGTTTACTTTCTCAAGAAGCTCTTTTGTATTGTAATATTCTTCTTTCATATGTACCGAGTATGCAATAGGCAGGGATGGATGCTGGTTTCCATTGTGTAATAAAGCGGCTTTGAGGATTTTTGTTGAGCTATCTATGAAACATCGCCATTTTTCAGGGTTCTGATAAATTCCAATGGTTAAACAAGCCATTTATATTTTTGCAGAAGCAGATATCCTCACTTATGTCAAAGTATACTTCGAATTCCTCATGGCGCTTCCTGTATACTGTTAATCTGCAGTCTTTCCCCAAGAGATTCCATTCATTCAGCCTGGATGCTAAAAGCTCAGCTCCTGACTTAGTGAGAACCAAGTCCCTGAAGAAAATATCCAGTTCATGTTGATTTGGAAAGTGTAGGCAGGTACTCATTCCTAGCTCAAATGTTTCACCCATATCTTCGTTGTCACCTTCAGACTCTCCTGCTGAG
The DNA here is from genome assembly GCF_046866305.1 of Octopus bimaculoides. Taxonomy (NCBI): domain Eukaryota; kingdom Metazoa; phylum Mollusca; class Cephalopoda; order Octopoda; family Octopodidae; genus Octopus; species Octopus bimaculoides. The sequence goes on along the minus strand of NC_142934.1, from coordinate 51,579,455 downwards.
ACCTCCATCATATACTCTACCTGAAAAATTTAAAAGGTTGCGTTTAATAGTTGAAATCTTAATAAGATTTTTATGTGTAACCATATATTATTTCAATAGTGATTCTGTTACCATGAATGAAATTTAAATTTGTTATTAACACTTTCATAGGATGTACTAACATTTTCTGGCTGCCGTGGAACCGGTAAATCATCATCATGTGGCATATGTGCAATGGAGGATTGAATTCTGGGATACAGAAGGAGTTTTCTTCTCTTAACTCTTCTGTACTTTGATATATTAACCATGCAAAAATAGCAATCATCGTGAGGATTTTTTGACTCGCCAAACTCTCGGAACAGCCAAACGCATTGCTTTTCTTGCACCTCTAAGCCATTCATCTAAATTTGATCTACAAGTTCCACGTATCACATGAAGGGCCCATGGTTTTCCTTGGTTACCCATACTTATTCCAAAATACAGTGTATAAGCAATCCAGTACTTCGCACCTTTCACAATTTTATATACCACATACTTTCTTTCAACATAGCATCCACACGTATAACAGAATATATCTGGTGAATTTCTGCATCGTCGCGTAGCCATGGTCAGAATAATTCAATGTTTACAATAAAAATCTGAAAAAGAAAGAAATATAAGTGACAAATGTGCAATGCGCGTGATCAAAAAGTGATCAAACAGGTATAGGTCCAAAGCCAAATGGAACGCCGGACAAAAGATGGAGGGATGAGAGACAAAAGCACAACACTTCCTTTCACTAGCTGTGGTATCCATGAGACCACTGAGGCGTCTCTGTTGAGTCTGTTGTGTATAGCAGAAGGCGGTGACGACACTGCATTTTCACTTAAACCTTTCAATAATTTTATACGAATAATGGGGGTAAAATATAAACTTTAGGAATGAGTGATTTATTAGTAGAATAGAAAAATATGCTTTACAGCAAGAGTTACGTCACGCAACAAACTGTGATCAAGTGATATGAGAGCTTGTGTTTACACAGGCAGTTGCCAGATGTATGATATGTGTATATGATGATATGTGGTGTATGATGATATGTATGATGTATGTATGATGTATGATGATACGTGATGTATGATATGTGTATATTGGCATAATTCTATATATCTCCAAAACAGTTGATGATAGAGAAAAAATAAACACATTTTTGGAATCAGCATAAAATTCTGCATTAAAATCACTCAAAACAATATGACAAACGAAACTTTATGAAAATTTGTAACTCAAATTTAACATGCTAACATAACACGCATCCATTCAGCAATCTATATCAGCATAAAAACAGCTTCGACTGAATGCAGAACATGTAAATTACTACTGATATCTCGTAATTAATCACTTGCAATGTGGATTCCATCATAATTAGCAACGTTTTACTATTTACATATACATAGACTAAGCTGCACAAACATCAGTCTCAAAACAATTCTAATATAAATATGTGTTTCACACTTTGGGAGGCAAGAAGCATAAGCCAAATCATTTATATTTGTGTGTACATATGTGTGTGTGTACACGCGTGTGTGCATACACGTGTGCTTGTGTGTGTGTGTGTGTGTGTGTGTGTGTGTGTGTGTGTGTGTGTGTGTGTGTGTGTATGTGTGTGTGTGTGTGTGTGTGTGTGTGTGTGTGTGTGTGCACGACGAGCTTCCTTCAGTTTCCGCCAACCAAATCCAACCACAAGACTTTGGCCAGCCCAGAGCTATATTAGAACACACACACCCAATGTGCCGCGCAGTGGGACTAAACCGGGAACAAGTGTGATTGGGAAGCGAACCACTTGCCACACGGTCACGCCTGCGCCTATACGTGCTTCCATATATATATATATATATATATATATATATATATATATATATATATATATATATATAAGGATTTACTTTTCGTAATGAGATAAAAAAACCAAGGCTTTGTGCATTATAGAACATTTATAAATAGAAGGTCTTACAGCTACTATTGCTTAATCATCCTCTCACACCGTCTGTTGAGTCTGTTGTGTATAGCAGGGATATAATAAATATCCTGGAAACAGGTGTAAGACCTTCTATTTATAAATGTTCTATAATGCACACAGCCTTGGTTTTTTTTTATCTCGTGACGAAAAGTAAATCCTTATATTCACACGCTGATATATGACCTACGTTAGACCCCTTATTCGCATAATCCCCGAACCTGGAGCTTAACTATGGTCTATCTATAGCACTTACTCAGCATTACCTGAAAACTCTGGGTTTAATTGACACAACTATCGCTCATAACCTCCATATATATATATGTGTGTGTGTGTGTATGTATGTACGTATATATATATATATATATATATATATATATATATATATATATATATATATATATATATATATATATATATATATATATATATATATATATATATGTATATATATATATATATATATATATATATATACATATATTAATAATTAAGGATGCTACAAGTGGCACCAGCAAGCTAAAAATAGCAACCAGAAGATGACCACAATCACAGATTTTTACTGATACCTTATGATATTTCCTTGATGGTTATTTACGCATGCTATACCACTTGATATTATTGTAAACAATAATATATATATATATATATATATATATATATATATATATATATATATATATATATATATATATATATATATATATACATATAAGCATATACATTAAGTATACGTAATTAATATTTATTATAGAAGAGCTGCTTTTAATTCATATGTAAATTTTCTCTTGCGTATGCAATTTCTGGGTAGGTCAGCACATGGTTTTACAACCCATGAGCATATAAGTCGCAGACTGGCTAGGTGACTTGCCATCAACCCTGGCGGGTACATGGTGTTGACAAGCCACAAAAAATGGCGAAACAACCGGTGTCCATCACTCTGAAACGGGATTGAGGGTGACTTATTTCGCCTGCCTATCACCCTGAAGTCCTTTACCACCTGACACTTTAAGAGTGTATATACTCCACTACGCTATTACAGCCACCGGAAAATACACAAAGCATATACATTAAGTATATGTTGTTAATAATATACATACATACATACATACATACATACATATATATATATATATATATATATATATATATATATATATATATATATATATATATATATATATATATAAAATTTTAATGAGATTATAGACCTTTGGGGAGAATTTTTTGCTATTTTGGTAACGATTACATGTTTATCTCACCAATACATTGTGG
>NC_142934.1:51546208-51568708 GCF_046866305.1 Octopus bimaculoides | reverse complement strand
TGTTTTCCTCCATTTCCAATATTATTTTGTCAAGTTCCTCTCTGTAATTTGGGTTTGGATCGACAGGTAATTCTTCATATGAAGTTTTGTCATTTAAAACTTCTTCACAAGCCGAAATATACTCACTTTTGTCCATAATGACGATAGCGCCTCCCTTATCCGCCATCTTAATAACAATAGAATCGTTATTAGCTAGACGTCGGAGTGCGTAACGCTGGGAATTTGTGAGGTTATTCCAGGATTTCTTTCCAGTTGTTTTAAGGCTTTCTCTAATGCTTGCCTGACAAGATTCAAGAAATTCTAGTAGTGCTTGTGAACGTCCCTCCCGAACTTTATCTGGATACCAATTGGGATTCTTTTCAATCCAATTATGCCAGATTCGATCATCATCATCATCATTACTTTTAGGAAATATAGGGTTTTCTGCCGCCTCGTTACCAGTTTTCTCAAAAAAATATTCTTTCAGCTTGTGGCGGCGGACAAACTGAAATAGCCCTTGAGCTAGTTTATTCTTGTCGAAATTTTTAGTGCTTGGGCAAAAACTCAGTCCAAGCTCTAAGACTGAGACATCGTCGGGCGAAAGTTTTAATTTGGATAAATTTATAACCGACTTATTCTCTAATGTGATGGTTTTTCTCGGGCAAGTGGTTTTCAGAGTCTTTTTTTCTTTAGATTCCTGACTACTTTTTGAGTGTTGCTCGTAATCTTCACTTAAAATGTGGAACCTATTCGGTGACAAAATTTGTTCTGAATGGTCATGTGAGACGTTACAATTTTTACTCGTCTTTCTAGGGGTAATCCATTTCTGGGTGGATGATAGAAAGTGAGTGACGTCTGTGGTATTAGTAGACATTTGAAAAACCTTTACTTTCGGGAAAGGAACAAATTTATTGTTTTCGAGGCAAAATCTTAAATGTGCTCGCATTTTTGACTGATCAAATAGAAATTTTTCTGGAGCGTTTCCAATGACCAGTTCAAATGCATACGCTAGGGCAAAAAGGCCACAATCATATGCGCCAACTTGGGGATTCATGATATGAACTTGTTGAATTGTAGGAATAATGTTTGTTTGTGGTGAATACAACGTTGTTATTTGTGCCATTAGTTCCTGTGAAACTGGTAAATTCAAACTGTCATAAATATAAACATCTCCAAAAAAATTTGTTGATAAAACAAAATGATTGTTCCTGGTGTGATGGATAAACAGTGTACGGTGTGGATTGTATGTTAGAAATTCCGTATGAGAAAAAATGGTTGGTTGTATTGGAATTTCTGGAAAATTTTCCGTTACGATTTTCAACCCGGCGTCAATGAGTTTATCACATAACATTTGTCCTGAAAGTAAAAACGACTTCTCCTCATATTTCAAAGCAAATCTTCTCAACCAAAATGTTCCCTTGCCCACTGGCTCAGGGGAATGGGAAATCAGCTTTTTCAGCTTCTTTTCTTTTTTTGTTTTCAGGGCCGAAATTTCCTTTTTTTCAAAGTTCACCAAACAGTTCCACAAAAAATTCAAACGATTTTTAGAACATACCTTTTCAAGGACACTCGAAATCTCTTTAATGTCTGTACCAAGTTGTTTTAATTTTGAACGATAGTGTTCAATAATAGCTTCCATTATGTTAAATGAATTGCTCTCACCAATTAATTTAAACTTTTGAAGCAATGAGTTGTCAGGCTTTGATGTACATATTGGTATGTTTGATGTAAGACCGTCCGGTATAACTTTTTCTTGTTTGCATCTTTCCAGAAAGGATAGGTGGCTCTTGATTCTAGCACGAAAACGATTAAGTTTTTTCACTGACAGAAATGTCGATTTCTCAATTTCTGATTCATATTTGAATGGTACGAAGTCCATTGGTCCAGGATTGGGTTCAACACTGGGGTCTAGCGAAACTAATAGGGCTGACAAGCCAACTGTGAGAAGGAATAAAACGCAAAAGCTGTAATTTACATTACGATTTTCCTTAGACACCCGGCTGCTTTGGTGACTTCTAGAATTTCTGTATGTTCCAATTCTTATTCTGTGTACCATAAAATCAATCGTCTCAATCTACTTGATTTTTATATTTAAAAAAAGGATTGACGTAACTCTTCACGAAGGTAAATAGTCAAAACGAAGAGCGCGATTTTAGATGTTTTATTTTTTGAACAACATTTCGACAGAACGTCTGTCTTTCTCAAGTTCAAACCAAAAGGTGATTGACTTGTGTGTTGATCTAAAGTTTTGTCCATTTTCTGATTATTTAAATTTTATTCCTGATAAACCTTTGTTTATTCTGTTGTTACCTGTACCCTACGAGCGTAGTAGCATAGTGCGCTTGCATACCCATGCCCAGAGATAACACATGTAACTGCTGGTACCGACATTAAATACGAATATTTTATCCTTTAGTCGGTCACTATAACAGCTAACTCTGCTTACCTTATATATATATATATATATATATATATATATATATATATATATATATATATATATATATATATATATATATATATATATATATACATTACGATTCAAATAAGATAACTTATTTTAGAACATAGAAACGCCGTTAGAACAGCAAAAACATTGGGTAAATTTCCCTTACAAAACGGAAAAATTTGTATCTTAATATACTCATTTCGGTGCTTATGAAAAAACAAATGTTTATATATATGTGCATAAAAGCACATACATATATCATAGCAGATAAGAATTGTCTGTCATGGACACAAAAATTCATTCTACTGGAAATCATCAGTGAGAAACGTCCTGTCACCGCATGCCAGTCAAATCTCGCTGCTACGATATATTAAATATCAGTATCTTTTCTTAGACACTGATGTCGCAAATCACAATTAATTATTAGCAACAAAAGTATTAATACCAAAAGATAATATTTATATCCAACTTAATATGGATGTTTTGTTAGAACACTGAATACTGTGCTATTAGTCTTGAGAGATCTTCTCATATAGGCGCTTAGTACACAAGAGTATACACATACATCATAGCAGACGAGTATTGTCAGTTATGAGCGCCGGAACTCCCATATCACGTGATTTCATTCGTCTAGAAATCATCAATAGGAAGCTATGCTTTGTTAGACTAGCTTCTCGAAAAAAATGCAAATATTCAACCATTGAGATAAAATCTACATATACAGTAACAAGGGACACTAGCCGACGAAGTTTGAAATCGAGTCTGCATTAAGTATGTGTTATAATATATTTAGTAATGCAGTAAACACGGAAAAAAAATTGAAGTGGCATTAATGCTATTAATGGTGATAGCATTAATAAGAAAAGTAAAAGTAATATTAACGTTACCAATGAGCAAAACAATAATAATTTTATTAGTAATAATATAAATAATTCCGAACATCAAAATACACCGTGGTATTATTAGTGGCAGGAAATCTAGTCTGGACTTCTACTAGAATTCCATCAACTTGCATTAAAACTGAGCAGAAGATGACTATAAATGCTTCTACATAATCGAAGCATTATTCCAGTCTTAAGAGACTATCATTTTCCCAGGCACTAAATATGAGCTTGAACAGAAGAACCAGCACTATATATATGTGTGTATGTATTAGGTCATCAAGTATGAAATTTGTAGAAAAGAAAAATAAAGTTTGATAATGTTTTATAAATACAAGGAATAGTTTTATTCATCAAAATATGCACCCATATTGTCAATACACTTTTGCCATTTCAGCGGTAGCTTGTCCAACCCGGAACTGTAAAAGCCTGGCAATCTAGAGTCAATAAAATCTTGGAAGACCTGTTTTACAGCATCGTCGGAATCAAATTTTTTTCCTATCTAAAAGTTATCCAAATTCTGGAAGAAGTGGTAGTCAGTGGGGGCAAGATCAGGTGAGTATGGTTTCCTATAGTTTCGCCAATGTCATTTTTGCGATGTGCGGTCTGGCATTGTCTTGTAATAAAATAGTTAATCTGTTGAGTAATCTAGGCTGTTTTTTCTTTTTTCTTGTAAGTTTCTGTATCATTTGGTCTAGTTGGCTGGAGTACACTTCGGCTGTGATTGATGAGCCAGGCTTAATGAAATCATAATGGATCACACCTGCGCCAGACCACCAAACACACCAGCAGCTTCTTTTGATGAGTTTTGCTTTTTGGGCTGTGTTTTGGTGGCTCGTCTTTGTCCAACCATTGTACCGAACATTTACGATTGTTGTATTGGATCTATTTCTCATCACATGTTACAATTCGATTAAATAATTATACATTTTTGTGACGAGAAAGTAACATAATGCAGGCTTCCAAACGTTGCTGTTTCTGATTTTCATTGAGTTCATGTGGAACCTACTTATCTAACTTTTTTACTTTACCGATTTGAACTAGGTGAGTCAACATTGTTTGCTTGTTAACACCAAACAACAACGATAATTCACGGGCACAAATGGATCTGACTCGACGGTGGCTTTCAGTTCGTCATTATCCACCTTTGTTTCTGGTCGACCACATTGCTTATTTGTGTGGTCAAAGTTACCAGAACGAAATTTTGCAAACCAATTTGATACTATCTGCTGTGTAATAACATTAAAATGAAATACTCCATTAATATTCCGAGCTGTCTGTGATGCTGTATTTCCAAGAAAGAACTAATATATTAAAAAATGTACGAATTTCCAACTTGACGACCTAATACGTGTATGTATGTATATATATATATATATATATATATATATATATATATATATATATATATATATATATATATATATATATATATATATATATATATATATATATATATATATATATATATATATATATATTATAGGCGCAACCGTGGGTGTGTTGTAAGAAGTCTGTTTCCCAACCACATGGTTCTGGTTCGGTCCCACTGCATGGCATCTTCGGCAAGTGTCTTCTACTATAGCTTCGGGCCGACCAAAGCCTTGTAGCGGATTTGGTAGACGGAAACTGAAAGAAGCTTGTCATATATATGTATATATATATATGAGTGTATGTGTGTATGTGTGTATGTGCGTGTGCTTCAGTGTGTGTGTGTGTCTGTGTGTCTGTGCTTGTCCCTGTAAGTAGCACATCAGCAAAAATAGAATAAGTTTACAAAGAATAAGCCCTGTGGTCGATTTCTTCGACTAAAACCCTTTAAGGTGATGCTCCAGCACGGCCGCAGTCAAATAGCTGAAACAAGCAAAAGAATAAAAGAATATATACATACATATATATATATATATATTATAATTTTTCCAGAGGATGTAGCAACCGTTACCAATATAGCATAAGAACTTACCTTAGGAGATCATTAACTAGATTCCTTAAGGGTCGTTCTCACAGTTTATATTTATATTATAAGGTTTTTAAACTTTTAAATTTTCATATTCAAAAGAGACAGAGACTTCAAATTCGATATATCGATTTATTCACCACTCTATGTTAACATTTCTGTGCCAAACTTATCCAGTGACTGGTCCATTGGATTTAGACATTTGGCACTTCTTCAGGAGTGGTTACCTTTCGAACAAAACACGAAAAACCACATACATAACTATTATTAACTATTGCCATGGGAAGTTCCGACTCAGCTCAAATAGCTGATATGGTGGGATCATTTATCCTCTATGAATTAAATGATCAATTCTCTAGGGTTAGGGGGGGGGGTTGTATAGAGACGACTGCCTGTTATATGTTAGGAATTGCTCAAACCAGGAACTACAGAGAATTAAGGGTAGGCTGGCCAGATTTTTCAGCAGAATGGGGATGGGTATAGTTTACGAAGATGATGTCTCAGTAGCAAATTTCCTAGATGTAACATTAGATATTAAGAATAAAACATATAGACCATACCACAAACCCCTAACAAACCTACAGTATATAAGTAAATCAAGTAACCATCCTAGGGCTATAATAGAAAATCTAGTAAAAAATATATCTTTAAGACTCTCCAAACTATCTGCCAACAATAGGGTATTTAATAATGAAGCTAATTTCTATAATGCAGCACTAAATAAGGCAGGATATAAAGAAAGGGTCTCCTATATTGAAAATGGTAGCAAAGGAATTGAAACAACTGACAACAACAACAATAATAATAATAATAATAATAATAATAATAATAATAATAATAATAATAATAATAATAATAATAATAATAATAATAATAGGAATAAACACAAAGTAAATAAACTAAATAAACCAAAGTACCCTCATAAAAACAACATAGGTAACTTAAAATTCTTTAAAAACAATATTAATAACCATGAGGATAATAATAAGGATAATAAAATCTGGCTCATAATCCCATTTGGGAAAAATATCAGGAGTAATCTGATAGCTAAGTTTAGAGAAGTAATAGGTAGACACTTCCCAAGGAGCTCACACTATGGTAAGATTATCAACACACATATAATCAGATTTGGATTTTCAAATACTAGGAACATAGCACAGATAATAGCAGCACATAACATTAAAATACTTGAGTCTAGGGAAACAGGTAGGAATGAGAATTTGAATAATAATATAAATGGCAGTAATAATAATAATAATAATAATAATAATAATAATAATAATAATAATAATAATAATAAACATAAGAGCACCACAGCAAACCACAGCACATACCCAAGGCGCACAGAGCTGCGCTCGGTAGTGAAGTGAAAGCACGTTATAAAAATAAAACTACTGAATAATAATAATAATAATAATAATAGTGAGAATGATAACAATGATGGTAATAATAATAATAATAATAATAATGATAATAATGGTGATAATGATAGTAGTAGTAATAATAATAATAATAATAATAATAATAATAATAATAATAATGGAGGTTCATTTATTAATAATAGGAGTAAGAGCATAATCACAGTAAAAGAGGTAAACCCTAGGAGAATAAAATTTGAAGGACCTAATGCGAAAGTCAAAAATATAATATATCAATGCAAAGTAAAGACTCAAACAGATACCATGACATACTTGGGGTGCACTTCAGGACAGGTATGCCGTAGAATTTCTAACCATTTCTCATGCTTTAGAGATAGGAAGAAAATGGCTAGCACTAGTCTTAGCAAATACATCTGGGGTCTTAAGGAAAGTAATAAACAGTATTTATTAGAATGGTCTATAATAGCTAGATCAATGCCATATGAGAGAGGAAGAAAGTATTGTTCGCTCTGTACGGTGGAACTATACCACATACTCTTCTCTAAGGATAAATTGATTAATAAAGTAAAGAATAATGCTCTGAAATGTACGCATATCATAAGAAGTACATTTCGCTGGTATAAATGATCTCAAGATGTGATGAAGTACAGCATGATGTCTCATGTATGTTAATGTATGTGCAATTATGCATATATGGATGAGTGCATATAAGTGTGTGTGTGTATATATATATATATATATATATATATATATATATATGTATATATATATATATATATATATATATATATATATATATATATATATATATGTATATGTGTATATGTATGTATATGTACATGTGTATGTATATATGTATATGTGTTGTATTTGTATGTATGTGTGTATATATATGTATATATGTATATATATATATATATATATATATATATATATATATATATATATATATATATATATGTATATGTGTGTGTGTGCGTATATGTGTATACATATGTATGTGTATGTGTGTGTGTATGTATATATGGATAGGTATACGGGTAAAGTGTATGTATGCATATGTATACGGGTAATATAGTATAGTAAAGAGAAATAAACAAAATAATTAATTAATCTAGTGGAAATCCACAGGAGAGCAATAAAAATAGAAAATTAAGGAGTTATCTCCCCTATAATAACAAAGACGAAAGCTAACGAGATCCTAAAGACTTAATAATAGTTATGTATGTGGTTTTTCGTGTTTTGTTCGAAAGGTAACCACTCCTGAAGAAGTGCGAAATGTCTAAATCCAATGGACCAATCACTGGATAAGTTTGGCACAGAAATGTTAACATAGAGTGGTGAATAAATCGATATATCGAATTTGAAGTCTCTGTCTCTTTTGAATATGAAAATTTAAAAGTTGAAAAACCTTATAATATATATATATATATATATATATATATATATATATATAAAGTTGTAGTATATTGTCAACTTAATGTGACAATCCCAATAAGGGAATACACTACTGCTGTTTAGCCCTAGGAAGCTGGACCGCTTCCTGTCGGCCTTGACACAATTACAGTAATTGTGTCAAGGCCGACAGGAAGCGGTCCAGCTTCCTAGGGCTAAACAGCAGTAGTGTATTCCCTTATTGAGATTGTCACATTAAGTTGACAATATACTACAACTTTGTCGCGCCACTACTGCTTAAATCTCTCTGAGAGATTTAGAAATATTATATTTCTAATATATATATATATATATATATATATATATATATATATATATATATATATATATATATATATATATATATATATGAATGTACGTATGTATGTATGCATATATGTATGTATGTATGTATGTATTATGTATTATGTATTATGTATGTATGTATGTATGTACGTATGTATGTATGTATGTATGCTAGTGTTGGCTTGTGCACACTCACGTAGCTTGGCCTTTCGGCAAAAATCAACGATATAATTAATACCAAGCTTTAAACTAAGCACTGGGGTACATTTCTTCGACTAAATGCATCAAGAAGACGCCCCAGCATGGCTGCAGTCAATTGACTGAAATAAATACAACATAAAAGAAAAAATGATACATTCACACATATATTCATACATACATATGTATTCATATAGTTATTGTTCCGTGATGGTAAGATCAACAAAAAAGCATACCGTCTGGTGAGAGATAAATATTATTTAATAAACACAATATATGCTTTTATGTGCTACTATTAACTTCATGTGCTGAGAGCATGCCAGACAGTATTTTTTAAGACGTTTGGTGTCTTATCACAATCATCAAGCACTGTCCACATGACATAACGAACAAGCGAGAAAAGGCGAAAAAGAAGTGAATATAAAAGGTGGAAGATTGAAAAACCGGAAATCGAAAAATAAAACAGAAAGAAGCAAAAGTGGGGAACTAAAGTTATTTGCCATTAGACCGTAAAGTATAAGGCTGAAAAGATAGTGGCTTAGAGTTTGTGGTACAGTTATTCAATCCAGTGAGAGTAGCACTGAAAATTTCGGATCTTGAATTCAACAATGTGTTAGAGTTCTTAGATCTGAAAAGGACCTGCATTCTTTCATAGGGTACATATTTTTTGATCCGTTAACATATGGTGTGCATTTTTCGACAAGTTTCCACTTTATCGTATGCGGTGTAGCGTTCGACTTTAACTTCAATAGGTGGCTAGCCAACATAGTAGCTTTACTTTTGTCCCTGTGTCGGAAGGAAGATAAGTGATTAAGCATAGCAATCTTTTAATTCGTCTTCACATGGTCCGATATAGCTCTTTCTAACGGTTGTGTTATCATCATACACACACACCCACACACCCACACACCCAAACACCCACACACACACACACACACATGCATATATATATATATATATATATATATATATATATATATATATATATATATATAGGCGCAGGAGTGGCTGTGTGATAAGTAGCTTGCTTACCAACCATATGGTTCTGGGTTCAGTCCCACTGCGTGGCATCTTGGGCAAGTGTCTTTTACTATAGCCTCGGGCCGACCAAAGCCTTGTGAGTGGATTTGGTAGATGGAAACTGAAAGAAGCCTGTCGTATATATGTATATATATATATATATATATATATATATATATATATGTGTGTGTGTGTGTGTGTGTGTGTGTGTGTGTGTGTGTGTGTGTGTGCTTATGTGTCTGTGTTTGTCTCCCTAGCATTGCTTGACAACCGATGCTGGTGTGTTTACATCCCCGTAACTTAGCGGTTCGGCAAAAGAGACCGATAGAATAAGTACTAGGCTTACAAAGAATAAGTCCCGGGGTCGATTTGCTCGACTAAAGGTGGTGCTCCAGCATGGCCGCAGTTAAATGACTGAAACAAGTAAGAGAGTAAAAGAGTATATATATATATATATATATATGCATACATGTCAACTTAAATGCATACAAATACATACACACTGACATAAACACACATGCGTACATATTACATACATATACATAGAAACAAGATGATAATTTATTTTCGAACGCAGAAACGCCGTTAAAACAGCAGAAACATTGAGTAAATTACCCTTATGAAGCGGAAAACTGTATCTACATACACATTTCGGCGTTTAAAAAATAGAGCAAATGTTAGTTTGTTTATATTTATATACACGTGCTTATACATATATACATTCATACACATACATCTCATACATAAACGCATATACTCACGCATACATACATAAACATACATATATTCATGCACATACACACTCATATATATACACATACACACATACAATACATACACACGCACACATATATATTCAATGCATTTATATACACAAATATATACATACATACGTACACACCCTCACGTAAATGGTAATGCGTCTTTATTGGTGTCCGGCTTGAATTCTGCAGCGGGAAAGCTTAAAATAAATCCGAAATACAGACAGACACACAGACAAACTTCTTAAGATTTAAAGAATGATGGTTTAAAACCAGCTACTTTCCTTCACAACCTTGCTACCAAGCAGGTGGTCGGTCAAAATTTACTCTAAAATTCAAAGAGAAAGAGAACATACATACATAGTACGTAGTACACTCATTCATACATGTTGTTGTTGGCACTCCGTCGCTTACGACGTCGAGGATTCCAGTTGATCCGATCAACGGAACAGCCTGCTCGTGAAATTAACGTGCAAGTGGCTGAGCACTCCACAGACACGTGTACCCTTAACGTAGTTCTCGGGGATATTCAGTGTGACACAGTGTGACAAGGCTGGCCCCTTGAATTACAGGTACAATAGAAACAGGAAGTAAGAGTGAGAGAAAGTTGTGGTGGAAGAGTACAGCAGGGTTCGCCACTATCCCCTGCCGGAGCTTCGTGGAGCTTTTTTAGGTGTTTTCGCTCAATAAACACTCGCAACGCCCGGTCTGGGAATCGAAACCACGATCCTATGACCGCGAGTCCGCTGCCCTAACCACTGGGCCATTGCGCCTCCACTCATTCATACATATATACATTCAAACTTACTTAAACACACACACACACGCACACTTACATACATACATACATACATACATACATGCATACATTTCAATTATAGTTGTTCTACTACTATTTCTAAAACGTTATATTGTTTTCGTTTGTCTTGTGAAGAGATTTCAGCTTCTGTACTTTTTGTTTTATTTTGCCAAAAGTCGTCTTAAGATTGTTTACTACTGCTATCACTAGCGGACGAGTATCCACCTTTGAGGTTGACCACAAAGAGATCGAAGCTGTACGGTCTAGTGGTCTTGTGGTTGGAATATGGTAGGGGTTCACTCTCCTGCTTGCAACATATATCGGGTGCAGATTGCATCAAATAACTAACTAGAGGAGGCCTTCCCGTGGGATCAAAAATAGCAGTAACATCGTTTCCTACAGAACAGCCATGTTTAAGTGGCGGTAAACATTTCTTCTCAGTATAGTTACTGCTTTTATCTCTTATAGAGATTTTCTAACTAGCTAATTTGCTTGTTGCAAGATTTGCTTATGAAACAAATAAGGTTCTGAACATGTTTATTTCACTGTTTTTCTTATGATATCAGATTTATGACTGACGTATATCCGGCTACAGTGTCATTTTTCTTGTCACTCCTGTTGCAAAGAGGGGGGAAATTCCAAACAATTCTACGTTCACTTACGTTTCATAAAGATTGTGAATGTTCCAGAAATATTAGATGGATATTAAAAATCATTATTTATATCTCATATATGTGTCGAGGTGTCAACGATCATAAAACCTTATGATGCAGTGTATGCGGTCATTGCCAGTGATGATAGGGAGTGCTGCTTACAAGAACGGGGAGTAGGGTTTCTACGTTGCCACTCGACTCATTAGAAATAGCAACCAAATTTCCGTTAAATCAAATCCTTCTGTGCTTAAAAATAGAAAACGTACGTGTCAACGATAATGTAGTCCTGAATACGTTATGCCTTAAAAATTTATGGGACAGTCACAGCTTGAACACCTTTAGTTATAGATTTCCTCAGTCAGGTTTGATATAGAGTTACACAAAGCTATATACAATAATTTGTAAAATATTAGGGTTAAAAAATCTTATATGAAAAGTCGAAGGCTGTCCATGAACTCACAGCCATACCTTCTGTGGTTATTATTTATAATTTTAGGGTGAATAAGTGTGGTTTAATGATTATGGCGTTGCACTCATGATCGTAAGACTGCGATTTCGTTTTCTGGACAGGGCAATGCGTTGTGTTCTTGAACAAAATATTTCATTTCGCGTTGCTCCAGTCCACTTAGCTGGCAAAAAAGGCAAGACAGCGAGCTGACAGAATCGTTGATTCGCCGGATAAAACGCTTTGTGGAAATTTCGTCAGTCTTTATATTCTGTGTCCAAATTACACCGAATTCGATTTTGCTTTTCATCTTTTCGGGGTCGATAAACTAAGTACTAATCAAGTGCTAGAGTCGATCTAATCGACCAGCCTATCCCACAAGATTTCAGGCCTTGTGTCCAAATTACAAAGAATCATTTTTAGCTTTATCTACTTCGATTTCCGTGTTTAAAACTATTTCATATCTCTCATAGTTTCTAAAATTCTTATGTCAACAATAATTATTGTTTTTCTTTTACCTTCTTCCCAACTACTCTCTATAAATACTTCAGTGTGATTAATACGTGTCATATATTTATTTAACAAGAGATTTGTGTGTCTATCTATCAACTCACATAACTTAGAAGAAGAAGGTTAGCTGCCGTGTTCCTTTTTTAGAGCCTCAGAAACTACTGCGAGAAAATGTAGAAGTTGCCTTTTATAGCTGAGACTCAATCAGAAACGTTAGCACGTTGGGCGAAATTCTTAGCGGTATTTTGTCTGCTGCTACGTTCTGAGTTCAAATTCCGCCGAGGTCGACTTAGCCTTTCATCCTTTCGGGGTCGATAAATAAAGCACCAGTTACGCACTGGGGTCGATGTAATCGACTTAATTTGTTTGTCCCCTCTATGTTTAGCCCTTTGTGGGCAATAAAGAATATGAATGCTTATAACAAAATGCATTTCGCCAAAAGCACTCAAAAGTCAGGTGCTGGTTTTAAACCACTATAACTGAATGATTCTACCACTGAATTGTATACATGTATATGCGTATTTTATCATTCTTGCATTCATTTATTCTTTTACCTGTTTTCGTCTTTGGACTGCAAATATGCTGGAGCACTCCCTTGCACGGTTTATTCGCAGAAGACCCCAGTTCTTATGTTTTAAGAGTGGTGCTCATTCTGTTGGTCTTTCTTTTTCGAACTGCTACGTTGCGGTGGTGTAAAGGAACCAATACCGGTTGTTTTATGTGTGGAGATGGACAAACACACACTCAAACAAGCGTAAAAACTATCCACTAGATGGCAACTCCCTAGAAAAGTCGATAGTATACAATGCAAAGGTTGAATCAAACAACAGTGATGAGCTTAAAACCTATACTTAAAACTCACTTTCTGCAAACATAAACATTCATTTGTCAGCTCCCGACAGAAAATGCACTACGGCTCGAAGTTCATGTGGTCCTTGCGTGAAATAAGTCCTCATGAATTCAAAATTACCTGGTCTACTGTAGATAATGTGCAACCATACAGGAACGGGAGCTTCAAATCAAATTCGATGTGACCTTTGTTTGAGCGAAAAACTGAGAATTTTGGTTGAAGGCACCAATAGTTTGAACAAAAGAACTGACTTGTTAACGTGGCTAAGTATATTTTATGCAAATACAAGCCTCCTCGAAATTCGTTTTGGTTCAGAAAAACCGTTGGTTTTCGAAATGTTTAATTAATAGGTTTTATTGATATATGTTTTAATATGTGTGGTTGCTTGTCTGTGTGTGAGTATAGGTATAATGGCATATGTGTATATGTATACGTGTATGTATACACGTATACATGAATATATAATTCTGTATATATATATGTGTGTGTCTATAAGTGTGCATATGTGTATATGTATGCGTCTACACATGCGCGTGCAAAATGAACACTCGCGTACACACTCATTGTTTTTTAAAATATTAATTAACATTATTTCTTAAAAGTATTATTTTGAAACTTTGCTTAAAAAGCAATGCAATTTCCTAACTTCGGTTGCATGGAGTTTATGATGTTTATAATAATATTACCACAAGAACCAGAAGTGAAATCAAAAGCGTGTGCTTGAAGCAGTCGCGTTTGCACGTGTCGTTCACAAAGGTTTTTTAACGAAAGAACATAAGGAGAAGCTTTTCCTTCAAACTTCCATTTCATATTTCAAAACATATTCAGGACAGTGGCTATTCAAAAGAAAACCAGGCCCGATTTACCAACTTGTGATCGGAAGAGACTTTCAGTCATAAAGTATTAAAGAATACTCTACATCTGTACTGAGTTCTGTAATTTATCACTTCTTGTGAATCAACATATATATTGGGTTGTCCGGAAAGTTCGTGCCGATTTATAGTAGCTTACCTTTCGACTTATTTTAGAACATGGTTGAGTCCATAAAATAGGATTTGACAACACTTCCATTTAGAGCACAGTTTAAGCTATCTTTTCGTGGAAAAAGGTTTATGCCCTTCAATATATTGATGGCAGACCTCGTCAGAGTAATGCGAAATGTGTCTCGCATGTGCGACCCTACAGAGTTAACGAGACATATACAACATTTCGTTCACCGCATACAGTTTTCAGGTTACAGCCATAAAGAAAGGATCAGAGTATACAAAGGAACTATGAGGAAATTTGAAACTATCAATCGTAACGATAGGAATGGGATTTGCCCACTTTATAGGACCAAGTCATGGAACACCATTGAAAGGATTAAGAAGAAAATAGGGAAGGCCAACTCATGGTATGATAGCCACAAATACCAGAGTGTCATGTTCGTCGACACTACCCCTAGAGGTGAACTAGCGTACCGCTTTAGAAGGGCCCTAGACAAACTTAAACTAAGAATTAAGGTTGTTGAAAGACCAGGCAACCCTATCAAATCCCTTATCGGTAGAATCTACCCTTTCAGTAGAACCCCCTGTACTGATAGGAACTGTACTGTATGTAGATTTAGCCCACAAACAAACTGCAAAGCCAGAAATGTAGTCTATAGTATAAGATGTACAGAGGGACGATGCAGTAACAAGACAACGACGTACGTAGGGGAAACGGCACGGAGCATAGGAGAGCGGGTAAATGACCATTGGAGGGAACTTAAGGAAGAGAAGAGCTCATCAGTTCTGTACCAGCACGCTGAGCAGGAACACGGAGGCTCACTCAACAACATAGAAGTTAAAATCTTGTCCATACATAGAACAGACGCAAAGCTTAGACAAATTACAGAAGCTACACACATAATAGAAGATAAACCTAGCCTGAATAGGAAACTGGAATGGAACACTAGCACACACCCCCAACACACCACAACATATGACAGAATAAAATCCCCAGAAACTGATAACAATATGAACAAAATATAATACAATACACAGATAAGCAAATGGAATTAAATAACTATATACGTTAACAAAATTATATTAAATTAAATACAAAAAATACAAAAAAAGAAAGAATAGAAAAAAATAATAACAAGTAGGTCTAAGCACATGAACAAATAAAAACAAATTAACCGAACGTGTATAAACAGGGGATACAGATAATATAGGCATTCCCCATACACACACACGCACTTACTAAGCATAGACATACATAGGGGGATACGCAAGCGCAAATAAAGACACATACAATAGGAATACAAAATACAAAATGGCTGATCGTTAGTAAGGTAAGACACACAAATAAGAAAGAACAAAGCAAAGGACTACTGATGCGGTCACAGAAGTGTGACGAAAGAACTCTGGCCGAAATGCGATTAATGTAATATAAAATAAAGCTGAAGCAAATTAACACCAAATATATAGTGCGTGCGTTTTTATTGGCTAAACTGGCAACATGACCATCCCCAAATACAACAATATCTGTTTCAACACAGGATTTTACATATACATACATACAAACATACATACATACATACATACATACATACATACGTACACACACACATACATACATACATACATACATACATACATACATACATACATATACACACACATACATATAAATATATTAATATTCACAAGCAGAATGGAATGAGCAAGTTATTTAATTACATAGAATTACAATTGCTTCATCGATATTCGATCTTAAGTCTATCACTATATTATTATTATAATCCATTTGTTGCCGAAACTTGTACTATCAACAATTTCTACTTAATTGAAATCGATATTATCTATATAGATTAGTTCATTATTATTATTATTATTGCTTTACCTCTCAGAACGTTCGGTCTTGTTTGTTCTGATAGATTCTGTGAGAGCAGACAGCAGCCTGCTCTCAGAGGTCTCCCAGGATCTCTTCCCGCACATTATAAGGTCTGATACTTGATTGTTAATTATCGTGTGAGACATTCAACATCCTAGTACCAATTTCAAAATTCTAACTGTCCCCAGCAGACCAGTTTGGGGGGCTTACTCTGCTATGTCGATTCCGATTTCTTTCACACACACACACACACACACACACACACGCACATACACACACACACACACACACATACACACACACACACACACACACACACATATATATATATATATATATATATATATATATATATATATATATATATATATATATGACGACTGCTCCATCTTGACAGACGATAGCCATCCCATCAACAATCCACACATATCATCACGCAGTACAATCACTCCGTTGGTGAGCCCTCAAGTGACTTTGAAGTCCGGCTGCTGAGCGACAAGGTCTACAGCACAGATGACAAATGTTCAGGCCTCTCGATCCTTGCCCGCTGGCATCTGATTCTAAGGAAACGCCTCTGTGAACCAGCATATGTCTCTTAAGTCCGGGTATTGTTTTACAAACCTTGTGACATATGCCACAGGTCGCAGAAGGCGGTTGGTATTTAGGGTGTCTGGAATTTCTACCCTCATGTGTTTTCATGTGATTCACATATCCTGCTTTTGACAGAAGAACGCGATCACACACAATACACATCCTATACTCTCCATTGTTTACAATTTTTCCCTTTCGACAGGCCCGCTTAAGCTCAAGTTGCTGAAATATCTTTTCCTCCCAGACATCACAGCTCGTCCTGACAACAGCTCTCCACTTGCTTCGATCCAGAACATCTCCTTCCCAATCACTTTCATACATATCTAGTTTTTTTAGGTTTTGTTTAATGCAATCTTTATACCTCTTGCTCGGTTTCTGCCGCGGTCGCTCACCAGAGCTGAGCTCACCATAAAATAAGCGCTTCGGCAAACGATCATCCTTCATTCTAATTACATGCCCAGTCCATCTCATTTGGGCCAGGATAATATGTTTTTCAATTGAGCTACAGTGCGCCCTGCGCAAAACCTCTATATCTGCTACGAAGCTCTTCCATTTTACTCCTAGGATGCGTCTTAGACACTTTTGATGAAACCTTTCTAGCATCTTTACATGACGCTTGTAAGTGGTCCATGTTTCGCCTGAATAAAGAAGTGCAGTCAATACACACGCTTTGTAGATGCTGATTTTTGTCTGCAGGGAGATATCTCTATCAGCCCATACTCGCTTTTCAAGCTTTCCAAATGCAGCACTTCCCTTCGCTATTCGATAGTATATTTCTGCATCAAGACCACCATCCCTTGACAGTGTGGTTCCAAGGTAAACAAAGGTGTCAATGACTTCTAATCTTGTTCCGTTCACAAAGATGTTTGGTTCAGTATATATTTGTCCAGGTGTGGGGGTAAACATTACCTTGGTTTTTCTCAGACTTACTGTGAGTCCAAAATATGTACATGCAGTGGAAAATCTATCCATTAAATGTTGCATATCTTCCTCTGTGTGTGCCAGCAAGTCAGCATCATCAGCATAGAGCAATTCTCTGACAAGTACTCTGAAAACCTTTGCCTTACAGTTAAACCTGGTCAGATTAAATATGCTACCAGATGTCCGGAATCTGATTCCGATTCCCCTGTTACAATCCTCAAATGCATACCAAAGCAATGTGGCAAAATATATAGAGAAAAGTGTAGGGGCAGGAATATCTCCCTGTTTTACACCGTTGTCCACTGAAAATTCATCAGATAGATTACCATTAAAAACTACCTGAGCTTTCATGTTGCTGTGCAATTTCTCGAAGAGGCTCACAAAATGTGTCGGGCAACCAAGTTTGCACAAAACAATCCACAGTGCGTCCCTGTTTACCGTGTCAAATGCCTTAGTTAGATCTATAAAAACCTGGTATAGTGGCATTTGTTCCTCTAAACATTTCTCCTGAACCTGCCTTGCAGAAAATATCATATCCATTGTTCCCCGCTCGGGTCTGAAACCACACTGTTCCTCAGGAATCACATGTGGACACACATTCTCCACGAAACGTTCTAACATGATCCTCGAAAGTATCTTCCCAGTATGTGCCAGGAGAGTTATTCCTCTGGAATTACCACACACTGATTTGGGTCCCTTACCTTTATATATAGGGATTAGAATGCCGTTTATCCATTCCTGTGGCACAGAGGACTCAGTCCAAACTTGACACAACAGGCTATGAATTTCAGAGGAGATGTGATCCCCACCTGCTTTCAGAATTTCAGCTGGAATACCATCCAGCCCAGGAGCTTTGTTGGATCTCAGTTTCCGTATTGCCAGTTTTACTTCTTCAATGGAAGGCGCATCGTCCATGTGTTGCATTATCACTCTTTGGGGGATATTATTTATGACATCCATGTTCACTACAGATGGATTATGGAAAAGTTCCGCAAAATGCTCCCTCCATCTGCTCATTATTCCAGGAGGATCCTTAATAACCTCATTTCCGTCTTTTGATTTCAAGGGAACATATGTTGAGGACTGCGGTCCAAAAGCTTGTCGCAATAAGCCGTACAAGTTTTTAATGTCTTTCCTTTCATAAGATGCCTGTATTTCCTCAGACAAATTACTCCACCAGGTATCTTTGAGCCTCCTTAATTCCTTTTGCAGTTCTGCTTTCTGCGCTCTGTATACCTTTTCTAGTTTTTCTTTGCCCTTAATGTTTGGGTTAAGAAGTTTTTCATAAGTAGACCTCTTTGTTGCCAGTAGCTCATTTACCATTGCATCATTGGAGTCAAACCAATCTCTATGTTGTCTCCTCTTAAAACCCAGCACATCCACTCCAGCCTTATATAATCCTTCTCGAAAAGATTGTCATGAACCTTCAAAATAAATATTACTGCATCTATCCCGAAATAGCTGTGAGACCTGTGGCTGTTTAAGTTGTCCTACATCAATTTTTTGGGGGACTCGCACACCTGCACTGCGTTTTCTTGTACGAACCCTGAATTTGAACTTAGCCCTAACCATTTTGTGATCAGTATCACAATCAGCTCCTCGCAATACTCTGAGACTACACAAATCCTGTAGGTCAGATTTCCGAGTTAATACAAGGTCAATCATGTGACCTTGCTTTGATCTTGGATGAACCCAGGTGACTTTATGTTTCAGCTTATGGTGAAAAAATGTGTTTCCAACAGCCAACCCTAGTTCAGAGCACATTTGTAGCAGGTGTAAACCATTTTTGTTCACCTTACCTATTCCATACCGCCCAAGTACATTCCAAGCACTATTGTTCCTGCCAACACGTGCATTGAAGTCGCCGAGCACAACCAACTTCTCATTCAGAGGGACTGAGAGGATACTACCTCTAAGTTCCTCATAGAATGCATGGATATTTTCTTCATTTGCTGAGAGTGTGGGAGCATAGATGGAGAAAACAGTCACAAAGTGTCCACAAGAGAGAGGGATCCGGAGTTCCATCACGCGGTCATTTATACTTTGTGGTTGTTCTAAGTCTTTCAGTAAATTACTTCTAATTGCAAACCCAACACCACCCTCCCTTTTCTCTCCCTTTGGCCTCCCAACCCAGAACACTGTGAAACCGGTTGCTCTTTCAACAAGATGATCTTCACCTGAACATCTTGTTTCAGATAGATCTGCAATATCAACATTAAGACGTCTCAGCTCCTTAGTTACTAGAGCTGTTCTTCTTTCAGGCCTATCCGCTCGATCCAAGAGAGTTCTCACATTCCAGCAAGCCAAGTTAAGTAAAACCTTTTTCCTCGCATACTTTTTATTATTGCTTATATTTCTTCGTTCGTTCCTGCTATATTGAACCACCGTTAGCCGCAGTAAACTAACCAGCAGAGTGCGGACAGACAATTTTTAATGCACCTTTTCTAGCACCTTCCCAGTATATCCAGGTGAGCAGTGTTCTCCTTAAAAGGGCTGCTCAGACACAGGATTCTCCACCGAAAATAGCCCCTGTCCATGAAGACATGTTAGCGATGTTAAGATAAGAACCCTGCCGCCTTATGTGCAGATTTGTAACTGTATGCTTCCAACCGGTCAAGTTTGCATACGTCGCCACTCCTCCATCGCCACAGGACTTTTCTCTCCTCCTTTCTTCTTTCTTCCTCTCCTCTCTTGCCCTTCTCACTCCTTTTTCCTTCCTCCCCCCATCCATCCTTCCCCCTCCTCTCTCTCTCTTTCTTTTCCCTAATTTTTTCTCGGGTCATACTAAGATGACTGTGATTTGACAGTGTTTTGTCTTGTTGGGGACATCTGTACTTCATTGGATCTTAGTGACAAACGCTTGTACAACACCTTTGCCACTCTCTAGGTCAAAATAGTATAATCCAGTGACAAGCGAGAGCAAGATGACTAGTACTAAGTTGACTGCAGGTTTTATATCAGAGTATCCTCTCCTAGGCTTTTCCTCAAAAGGAGACTGCAAGCCAGCAGTAGTAGATCAATTTGAATTCGGAGTTTTATTCTCCTATACTGGTTGTCCTAACCACGACCTCATAAAAAAAAAGAGCCCAGTCTGCTCCCACAGAAGTCATGGACCTGGTTTTATGTCGGAGTGTCCTTCTCCTAGAAGAGTTGCCTTCACTTGGCTAATGGGCCTCATCTACCCCACATATTAAAAAAAAATAAAAAAATTAAAAAAAGACAGAATATAAGAAGTACATAGAAAATACATAGAAAAGTCAATATAAAAGATGTAGATATGAAAGGAGAAAAGTAAATGCAATGGAGGTACATATAAAATATAAAATATATATAAAAACGATGTGTAAAAAACACATAAATACGATGTGTAAAAACACATAAAGATACATAAAAAGTAAATATAAAAATATATAAAAAGTAAATATAAAAAAAAAATATATATATATATATATATATAAAGAAATGCATATAAAAATATACACACACACGGCACAGCACAACAACACGCGCACACAGAATTTAAACACACACACAGAAACAAACATTGTTGGGTGGACGTTACTACACAGTAGTTCTTACGTCCTTTCGACGAGTCTTAGTTTTCATCCCGCAGGATGCCAACAATCACCCTCCTCACCAAGAGAGCTTGGTGGGGTTGCCAGTTTAGTCGCCGACGACCCGAACATGAGACAGGTTGTTCTGGATTACATGTTACCAGTATCGCTCAGGAATACTTATAAGAGCAACCTGACATAAATATATATATATACATATATATTTTTTCATTTCAAAGTTTCAGCTCAGAGCTGCGGCCATGCTGATGCACCACCGTGTATATATATATATATATATTTATATTTATATTTTTTCTCCTTGTTTCTCTCGTTGTTTCTTTCTGTGTTCCTTTCAGTTGAAGAGTGTAAGCTCGAAACGTCAAAGACTTTCTCTATTCCCGAGCGTTAAACTAATACATCCATTTGTTGTTTACTCCACCTGTCTTCGTCTGTTGTTTTTTTTTCGTAAATTCTCCCAGATATATATATATCACGCACACGGAAACACACATACAGACACACATAAACATACATAAACACACACACACCCGTACCTAACACTCACAATCCCACACACACACACGCACATCCACACACATACACACACACGCACACACCCACATACACACACACACGCACACACACTTCTCACCAACACTACACACTCACACAGACACGCATACAATTACACACACATGGGCATAAACAACACACGCACATACAATAGCAAACGCACGCACACACACGTACACAGCAACGCACATATACACAACATACACATACACACAAACACACACGCACGCACAAAAACATACACATACACACACGCGCACATACAAAATACACACACACACGTACACGTACCCAACACCTACAACCCCACACAAACACGAACACACACATACTCTAAAAACCGCCTGTTGACCTTCCACCTAACACCGTCTATAATCATCC